>NW_026734804.1:0-227405 GCF_949786415.1 Peromyscus eremicus | reverse complement strand
TTTGTTTCCCAGTCCTAAATGGAGTTGAATCACATGCAGTTTCTGGTCCTACGAGCAAGAGTTGTTTACTGGTAAGGAAAGTCACTATTGAGCTCGCCTTGCCATACACAGTGCAAATAGCTCTCGCGTCTGTTCCCAGTAAGTACAGTGTATCGGACTGAAGAGGAGCTACTGTTCTTGTCAGTTTCCTAAGCAGAGTTGAACTAGATATGGCCCGTGTGTGTAGGAAGCACAGTTCTTATGTTCTGAGCAAGTTCACTCTTCTGGCCCTACAGGAAACACAGTAGAGTAGAAGAGTGCTCTTTTCTCAAAAGCAGAGTGTGTTTTTGTAAGGCGAGCTAGCATTTGTTTCCCAGTCCTATATGGATTTGAATCACATGCGGTTTCTGGTCCTATGAGCAAGAGTTGTTTTCTGGTAAGGAAAGTCACTATTGTGCTCCCATTGCCATACACAGTGCAAATAGCCCTCCCGTCTGTTCCCAGCAACTACAGTGTATTGGACTGAAGAGGAGCTACTGTTCTTCTCAGTTTCCTAAGCAGAGTTGAACTAGATATGGCCTGTGTGTGTAGGAAGCACAGTTCTTTTGTTCTGAGCAAGTTCACTGTTCGGACCCCACAGGAAGCACAGTAGAGTAGAAGAGTGCTCTTTTCTCAAAAGCAGAGTGTGTTTCATGTAAGGCGAGCTAGCATTTGTTTCCCAGTCCTAAATGGAATTGAATCACATGCAGTTTCTGGTCCTACGAGCAAGAGTTGTTTTCTGGTAAGAAGAGTCACTATTGCGCTGCCATTGCCATACACAGGACAAATAGCACTGGCATCTGTTCCCAGCAAGTACAGTGTATTGAACTGAAGAGGATCTACTGTTCTTCTCAGGTTCCTAAGCAGACTTGAACTAGATATGGCCGTGTGAGTAGGAAGCACAGTTTTTTTTTTCTGAGCAAGCTCACTGTTCGGAACATATAGGAAACACAGTAGAGTAGAAGAGTGCTCTTTTCTCAAAAGCAAAGTGTGTTTCTTGAAAGTTGAGCTACCGTTTGTTTCCCAGTCCTAAATGGAGTGGAATCACATGCAGTTTCTGGTTACGAGCAAGAGTTGTTTTCTGGTAAGGAAAGTCACTATTGTGCTCCCATTGCCATACACAGTGCAAATAGCCCTCCCGTCTGTTCCCAGCAATACAGTGTATCGGACTGAAGAGGAGCTACTGTTCTTGTCAGTTTCCTAAGCAGAGTTGAACTAGATATGGCCCGTGTGTAGGAAGCACAGTTCTTTTGTTCTGAGCAAGCTCACTGTTCTGGCCCTATAGGAAAAACAGTAGAGTAGATGAGTGCTCTTTTCTCTAAAGCAGAGTGTGTTTATTGCAAGGTGAGCTAGCTTTTGTTTCCCAGTCTTAAATGGAGTTGAATCACATGCAGTTTCTGGTCCTACAAGCAAGAGTTGTTTTCTGGTAAGAAGAGTCACTATTGCGCTGCCATTGCCATACACAGGACAAATAGTACTGGCGTCTGTTGCCAGCAAGTACAGTGTATTGAACTGAAGAGGATCTACTGTTCTTCTCAGGTTCCTAAGCAGACTTGAACCAGATATTGCCGTGTGAGTAGGAAGCACAGTTTTTTTTTTTTCTTAGCAAGCTCACTGTTCGGAACATATAGGAAACACAGTAGAGTAGAAGAGTGCTCTTTTCTCAAAAGCAAAGTGTGTTTCTTGGAAGTTGAGCTACCGTTTGTTTCCCAGTCCTAAATGGAGTGGAATCACATGCAGTTTCTGGTCCTACGAGCAAGAGTTGTTTTCTGGTAAGACGAGTCACTATTGTGCTCCAATTGCCATACACAGTGCAAATAGCACTCGCATCTGTAACCCGCAAGTACAGTGTATTGGACTGAAGAAGATCTACTGTTCTTGTCAGTTTCCTAAGCAGAGTTGAACTAGATATGGCCCGTGTGTGTAGGAAGCACAGTTCTTTTGTTCTGAGTAAGCTCACTGTTCGGACCCCATAGGAAGCACAGTAGATTAGAAGAGTGCTCTTTTCTCAAAAGCAGAGTGTGTTTCTTGTAAGGCGAGCTAGCATTTGTTTCCCAGTTCTAAATGGAGTTGAATCCCATGCAGTTTCTGGTCCTATGATCAAGAGTTGTTTTCTGGTAAGGAAAGTCACTATTGCGCTCCCATTGCCATACACAGTGCAAATAGCACTCTCGTCTGTTCCCAGCAAGTACAGTGTATCGGACTGAAGAGGAACTACTGTTCTTGTCAGTTTCCTAAGCAGAGTTGAACGAGATATGGCCCGTGTGTAGGAAGCACAGTTCTTTTTTTCTGAGCAAGCTCACTGTTCTGGCCTTATAGGAAACACAGTAGAGAAGAAGAGTGCTCTTTTCTCAAAAGCAGAGTGTGTTTCTTGTAACGCGAGCTAGAGTTTGTTTCCCAGTCCTAAATGGAGTTGAATCACATGCAGTTTCTGCTCCTAAGAGCAAGAGTTGTTTTCTGGTAAGAAGAGTCACTATTGAGCTGCCATTGCCATACACAGGACAAATAGCACTGGCGTCTGTTCCCAGCAAGTAGAGTGTATTGAACTGAAGAGGATCTACTGTTCTTGTCAGGTTCCTAAGCAGACTTGACCTAGATATGGCCGTGTGAGTAGGAAGCACAGTTTTTTTGTTCTGAGCAAGCTCACTGTTCTGGCCCTATAGGAAACACAGTAGAGTAGAAGAGTGCTCTTTTCTCAAAAGCAAAGTGTGTTTCTTGGAAGTCGAGCTAGCGTTTGTTTCCCAGTCCTAAATGGAGTTGAGTCACGTGCAGTTTTTTGTCCTACGAGCAAGAGATGTCTTCTGGTAAGACAAGTCACTATTGTGCTCCAATTGCCATACACAGGACAAATAGCACTGGCGTCTGTTCCCAGGAAGTACAGTGTATTGGACTGAAGAGGATCTACTGTTCTTGTCAGGTTCCTAAGCAGACTTGAACTAGATATGGCCGTGTGTGTAGGAAGCACAATTTTTTTGTTCTGAGCAAGCTCACTGTTCGGAACACATAGGAAACACAGTAGAGTAGAAGAGTGCTCTTTTCTCAAAAGCAGAGTTTGTTTCTTGTAAGGCGAGCTAGCGTTTGTTTCCCAGTCCTAAATGGAGTTGAGTCATATGCAGTTTTTTGTCCTATGAGCAAAAGTTGTTTTCTGGTAAGACAAGTCACTATTGTTCTCCAATTGCCATACACAATGCAAATAGCACTCGCGTCTGTTCCCCGCAAGTACAGTGTATTGGACGGAAGAGGAGCTACTGTTCTTGTCAGTTTCCTAAGCAGAGTTGAACTAGATATGGCCCGTGTGTAGGAAGCACAGTTGTTTTTTCTGAGCAAGCTCACTGTTCTGGCCCTATAGGAAACACAGAAGAGTAGAAGAGTGTTCCTTTATCAAAAGCAGAGTGTGTTTCATGTAAGGCGAGCTAGCATTTGTTTCCCAGTCCTAAATGGAGTTGAATCACATGCAGTTTCTGGTCCTACGAGCAAGAGTTGTTTACTGGTAAGGAAAGTCACTATTGAGCTCGCCTTGCCATACACAGTGCAAATAGCTCTCGCGTCTGTTCCCAGTAAGTACAGTGTATCGGACTGAAGAGGAGCTACTGTTCTTGTCAGTTTCCTAAGCAGAGTTGAACTAGATATGGCCCGTGTGTGTAGGAAGCACAGTTCTTATGTTCTGAGCAAGTTCACTCTTCTGGCCCTACAGGAAACACAGTAGAGTAGAAGAGTGCTCTTTTCTCAAAAGCAGAGTGTGTTTTTGTAAGGCGATCTAGCATTTGTTTCCCAGTCCTATATGGATTTGAATCACATGCGGTTTCTGGTCCTATGAGCAAGAGTTGTTTTCTGGTAAGGAAAGTCACTATTGTGCTCCCATTGCCATACACAGTGCAAATAGCCCTCCCGTCTGTTCCCAGCAACTACAGTGTATTGGACTGAAGAGGAGCTACTGTTCTTCTCAGTTTCCTAAGCAGAGTTGAACTAGATATGGCCTGTGTGTGTAGGAAGCACAGTTCTTTTGTTCTGAGCAAGTTCACTGTTCGGACCCCACAGGAAGCACAGTAGAGTAGAAGAGTGCTCTTTTCTCAAAAGCAGAGTGTGTTTCATGTAAGGCGAGCTAGCATTTGTTTCCCAGTCCTAAATGGAATTGAATCACATGCAGTTTCTGGTCCTACGAGCAAGAGTTGTTTTCTGGTAAGAAGAGTCACTATTGCGCTGCCATTGCCATACACAGGACAAATAGCACTGGCATCTGTTCCCAGCAAGTACAGTGTATTGAACTGAAGAGGATCTACTGTTCTTCTCAGGTTCCTAAGCAGACTTGAACTAGATATGGCCGTGTGAGTAGGAAGCACAGTTTTTTTTTTCTGAGCAAGCTCACTGTTCGGAACATATAGGAAACACAGTAGAGTAGAAGAGTGCTCTTTTCTCAAAAGCAAAGTGTGTTTCTTGAAAGTTGAGCTACCGTTTGTTTCCCAGTCCTAAATGGAGTGGAATCACATGCAGTTTCTGGTTACGAGCAAGAGTTGTTTTCTGGTAAGGAAAGTCACTATTGTGCTCCCATTGCCATACACAGTGCAAATAGCCCTCCCGTCTGTTCCCAGCAATACAGTGTATCGGACTGAAGAGGAGCTACTGTTCTTGTCAGTTTCCTAAGCAGAGTTGAACTAGATATGGCCCGTGTGTAGGAAGCACAGTTCTTTTGTTCTGAGCAAGCTCACTGTTCTGGCCCTATAGGAAAAACAGTAGAGTAGATGAGTGCTCTTTTCTCTAAAGCAGAGTGTGTTTATTGCAAGGTGAGCTAGCTTTTGTTTCCCAGTCTTAAATGGAGTTGAATCACATGCAGTTTCTGGTCCTACAAGCAAGAGTTGTTTTCTGGTAAGAAGAGTCACTATTGCGCTGCCATTGCCATACACAGGACAAATAGTACTGGCGTCTGTTGCCAGCAAGTACAGTGTATTGAACTGAAGAGGATCTACTGTTCTTCTCAGGTTCCTAAGCAGACTTGAACCAGATATTGCCGTGTGAGTAGGAAGCACAGTTTTTTTTTTTCTTAGCAAGCTCACTGTTCGGAACATATAGGAAACACAGTAGAGTAGAAGAGTGCTCTTTTCTCAAAAGCAAAGTGTGTTTCTTGGAAGTTGAGCTACCATTTGTTTCCCAGTCCTAAATGGAGTGGAATCACATGCAGTTTCTGGTCCTACGAGCAAGAGTTGTTTTCTGGTAAGACGAGTCACTATTGTGCTCCAATTGCCATACACAGTGCAAATAGCACTCGCATCTGTAACCCGCAAGTACAGTGTATTGGACTGAAGAAGATCTACTGTTCTTGTCAGTTTCCTAAGCAGAGTTGAACTAGATATGGCCCGTGTGTGTAGGAAGCACAGTTCTTTTGTTCTGAGTAAGCTCACTGTTCGGACCCCATAGGAAGCACAGTAGATTAGAAGAGTGCTCTTTTCTCAAAAGCAGAGTGTGTTTCTTGTAAGGCGAGCTAGCATTTGTTTCCCAGTTCTAAATGGAGTTGAATCCCATGCAGTTTCTGGTCCTATGATCAAGAGTTGTTTTCTGGTAAGGAAAGTCACTATTGCGCTCCCATTGCCATACACAGTGCAAATAGCACTCTCGTCTGTTCCCAGCAAGTACAGTGTATCGGACTGAAGAGGAACTACTGTTCTTGTCAGTTTCCTAAGCAGAGTTGAACGAGATATGGCCCGTGTGTAGGAAGCACAGTTCTTTTTTTCTGAGCAAGCTCACTGTTCTGGCCTTATAGGAAACACAGTAGAGAAGAAGAGTGCTCTTTTCTCAAAAGCAGAGTGTGTTTCTTGTAACGCGAGCTAGAGTTTGTTTCCCAGTCCTAAATGGAGTTGAATCACATGCAGTTTCTGCTCCTAAGAGCAAGAGTTGTTTTCTGGTAAGAAGAGTCACTATTGAGCTGCCATTGCCATACACAGGACAAATAGCACTGGCGTCTGTTCCCAGCAAGTAGAGTGTATTGAACTGAAGAGGATCTACTGTTCTTGTCAGGTTCCTAAGCAGACTTGAACTAGATATGGCCGTGTGAGTAGGAAGCACAGTTTTTTTGTTCTGAGCAAGCTCACTGTTCTGGCCCTATAGGAAACACAGTAGAGTAGAAGAGTGCTCTTTTCTCAAAAGCAAAGTGTGTTTCTTGGAAGTCGAGCTAGCGTTTGTTTTTCAGTCCTAAATGGAGTTGAGTCACGTGCAGTTTTTTGTCCTACGAGCAAGAGATGTCTTCTGGTAAGACAAGTCACTATTGTGCTCCAATTGCCATACACAGGACAAATAGCACTGGCGTCTGTTCCCAGGAAGTACAGTGTATTGGACTGAAGAGGATCTACTGTTCTTGTCAGGTTCCTAAGCAGACTTGAACTAGATATGGCCGTGTGTGTAGGAAGCACAATTTTTTTGTTCTGAGCAAGCTCACTGTTCGGAACACATAGGAAACACAGTAGAGTAGAAGAGTGCTCTTTTCTCAAAAGCAGAGTTTGTTTCTTGTAAGGCGAGCTAGCGTTTGTTTCCCAGTCCTAAATGGAGTTGAGTCATATGCAGTTTTTTGTCCTATGAGCAAAAGTTGTTTTCTGGTAAGACAAGTCACTATTGTTCTCCAATTGCCATACACAATGCAAATAGCACTCGCGTCTGTTCCCCGCAAGTACAGTGTATTGGACGGAAGAGGAGCTACTGTTCTTGTCAGTTTCCTAAGCAGAGTTGAACTAGATATGGCCCGTGTGTAGGAAGCACAGTTGTTTTTTCTGAGCAAGCTCACCGTTCTGGCCCTATAGGAAACACAGAAGAGTAGAAGAGTGTTCCTTTATCAAAAGCAGAGTGTGTTTCATGTAAGGCGAGCTAGCATTTGTTTCCCAGTCCTAAATGGAGTTGAATCACATGCAGTTTCTGGTCCTACGAGCAAGAGTTGTTTACTGGTAAGGAAAGTCACTATTGAGCTCGCCTTGCCATACACAGTGCAAATAGCTCTCGCGTCTGTTCCCAGTAAGTACAGTGTATCGGACTGAAGAGGAGCTACTGTTCTTGTCAGTTTCCTAAGCAGAGTTGAACTAGATATGGCCCGTGTGTGTAGGAAGCACAGTTCTTATGTTCTGAGCAAGTTCACTCTTCTGGCCCTACAGGAAACACAGTAGAGTAGAAGAGTGCTCTTTTCTCAAAAGCAGAGTGTGTTTTTGTAAGGCGAGCTAGCATTTGTTTCCCAGTCCTATATGGATTTGAATCACATGCGGTTTCTGGTCCTATGAGCAAGAGTTGTTTTCTGGTAAGGAAAGTCACTATTGTGCTCCCATTGCCATACACAGTGCAAATAGCCCTCCCGTCTGTTCCCAGCAACTACAGTGTATTGGACTGAAGAGGAGCTACTGTTCTTCTCAGTTTCCTAAGCAGAGTTGAACTAGATATGGCCTGTGTGTGTAGGAAGCACAGTTCTTTTGTTCTGAGCAAGTTCACTGTTCGGACCCCACAGGAAGCACAGTAGAGTAGAAGAGTGCTCTTTTCTCAAAAGCAGAGTGTGTTTCATGTAAGGCGAGCTAGCATTTGTTTCCCAGTCCTAAATGGAATTGAATCACATGCAGTTTCTGGTCCTACGAGCAAGAGTTGTTTTCTGGTAAGAAGAGTCACTATTGCGCTGCCATTGCCATACACAGGACAAATAGCACTGGCATCTGTTCCCAGCAAGTACAGTGTATTGAACTGAAGAGGATCTACTGTTCTTCTCAGGTTCCTAAGCAGACTTGAACTAGATATGGCCGTGTGAGTAGGAAGCACAGTTTTTTTTTTCTGAGCAAGCTCACTGTTCGGAACATATAGGAAACACAGTAGAGTAGAAGAGTGCTCTTTTCTCAAAAGCAAAGTGTGTTTCTTGAAAGTTGAGCTACCGTTTGTTTCCCAGTCCTAAATGGAGTGGAATCACATGCAGTTTCTGGTTACGAGCAAGAGTTGTTTTCTGGTAAGGAAAGTCACTATTGTGCTCCCATTGCCATACACAGTGCAAATAGCCCTCCCGTCTGTTCCCAGCAATACAGTGTATCGGACTGAAGAGGAGCTACTGTTCTTGTCAGTTTCCTAAGCAGAGTTGAACTAGATATGGCCCGTGTGTAGGAAGCACAGTTCTTTTGTTCTGAGCAAGCTCACTGTTCTGGCCCTATAGGAAAAACAGTAGAGTAGATGAGTGCTCTTTTCTCTAAAGCAGAGTGTGTTTATTGCAAGGTGAGCTAGCTTTTGTTTCCCAGTCTTAAATGGAGTTGAATCACATGCAGTTTCTGGTCCTACAAGCAAGAGTTGTTTTCTGGTAAGAAGAGTCACTATTGCGCTGCCATTGCCATACACAGGACAAATAGTACTGGCGTCTGTTGCCAGCAAGTACAGTGTATTGAACTGAAGAGGATCTACTGTTCTTCTCAGGTTCCTAAGCAGACTTGAACCAGATATTGCCGTGTGAGTAGGAAGCACAGTTTTTTTTTTTCTTAGCAAGCTCACTGTTCGGAACATATAGGAAACACAGTAGAGTAGAAGAGTGCTCTTTTCTCAAAAGCAAAGTGTGTTTCTTGGAAGTTGAGCTACCATTTGTTTCCCAGTCCTAAATGGAGTGGAATCACATGCAGTTTCTGGTCCTACGAGCAAGAGTTGTTTTCTGGTAAGACGAGTCACTATTGTGCTCCAATTGCCATACACAGTGCAAATAGCACTCGCATCTGTAACCCGCAAGTACAGTGTATTGGACTGAAGAAGATCTACTGTTCTTGTCAGTTTCCTAAGCAGAGTTGAACTAGATATGGCCCGTGTGTGTAGGAAGCACAGTTCTTTTGTTCTGAGTAAGCTCACTGTTCGGACCCCATAGGAAGCACAGTAGATTAGAAGAGTGCTCTTTTCTCAAAAGCAGAGTGTGTTTCTTGTAAGGCGAGCTAGCATTTGTTTCCCAGTTCTAAATGGAGTTGAATCCCATGCAGTTTCTGGTCCTATGATCAAGAGTTGTTTTCTGGTAAGGAAAGTCACTATTGCGCTCCCATTGCCATACACAGTGCAAATAGCTCTCTCGTCTGTTCCCAGCAAGTACAGTGTATCGGACTGAAGAGGAACTACTGTTCTTGTCAGTTTCCTAAGCAGAGTTGAACGAGATATGGCCCGTGTGTAGGAAGCACAGTTCTTTTTTTCTGAGCAAGCTCACTGTTCTGGCCTTATAGGAAACACAGTAGAGAAGAAGAGTGCTCTTTTCTCAAAAGCAGAGTGTGTTTCTTGTAACGCGAGCTAGAGTTTGTTTCCCAGTCCTAAATGGAGTTGAATCACATGCAGTTTCTGCTCCTAAGAGCAAGAGTTGTTTTCTGGTAAGAAGAGTCACTATTGAGCTGCCATTGCCATACACAGGACAAATAGCACTGGCGTCTGTTCCCAGCAAGTAGAGTGTATTGAACTGAAGAGGATCTACTGTTCTTGTCAGGTTCCTAAGCAGACTTGAACTAGATATGGCCATGTGAGTAGGAAGCACAGTTTTTTTGTTCTGAGCAAGCTCACTGTTCTGGCCCTATAGGAAACACAGTAGAGTAGAAGAGTGCTCTTTTCTCAAAAGCAAAGTGTGTTTCTTGGAAGTCGAGCTAGCGTTTGTTTCCCAGTCCTAAATGGAGTTGAGTCACGTGCAGTTTTTTGTCCTACGAGCAAGAGATGTCTTCTGGTAAGACAAGTCACTATTGTGCTCCAATTGCCATACACAGGACAAATAGCACTGGCGTCTGTTCCCAGGAAGTACAGTGTATTGGACTGAAGAGGATCTACTGTTCTTGTCAGGTTCCTAAGCAGACTTGAACTAGATATGGCCGTGTGTGTAGGAAGCACAATTTTTTTGTTCTGAGCAAGCTCACTGTTCGGAACACATAGGAAACACAGTAGAGTAGAAGAGTGCTCTTTTCTCAAAAGCAGAGTTTGTTTCTTGTAAGGCGAGCTAGCGTTTGTTTCCCAGTCCTAAATGGAGTTGAGTCATATGCAGTTTTTTGTCCTATGAGCAAAAGTCGTTTTCTGGTAAGACAAGTCACTATTGTTCTCCAATTGCCATACACAATGCAAATAGCACTCGCGTCTGTTCCCCGCAAGTACAGTGTATTGGACGGAAGAGGAGCTACTGTTCTTGTCAGTTTCCTAAGCAGAGTTGAACTAGATATGGCCCGTGTGTAGGAAGCACAGTTGTTTTTTTCTGAGCAAGCTCACTGTTCTGGCCCTATAGGAAACACAGAAGAGTAGAAGAGTGTTCCTTTATCAAAAGCAGAGTGTGTTTCATGTAAGGCGAGCTAGCATTTGTTTCCCAGTCCTAAATGGAGTTGAATCACATGCAGTTTCTGGTCCTACGAGCAAGAGTTGTTTACTGGTAAGGAAAGTCACTATTGAGCTCGCCTTGCCATACACAGTGCAAATAGCTCTCGCGTCTGTTCCCAGTAAGTACAGTGTATCGGACTGAAGAGGAGCTACTGTTCTTGTCAGTTTCCTAAGCAGAGTTGAACTAGATATGGCCCGTGTGTGTAGGAAGCACAGTTCTTATGTTCTGAGCAAGTTCACTCTTCTGGCCCTACAGGAAACACAGTAGAGTAGAAGAGTGCTCTTTTCTCAAAAGCAGAGTGTGTTTTTGTAAGGCGATCTAGCATTTGTTTCCCAGTCCTATATGGATTTGAATCACATGCGGTTTCTGGTCCTATGAGCAAGAGTTGTTTTCTGGTAAGGAAAGTCACTATTGTGCTCCCATTGCCATACACAGTGCAAATAGCCCTCCCGTCTGTTCCCAGCAACTACAGTGTATTGGACTGAAGAGGAGCTACTGTTCTTCTCAGTTTCCTAAGCAGAGTTGAACTAGATATGGCCTGTGTGTGTAGGAAGCACAGTTCTTTTGTTCTGAGCAAGTTCACTGTTCGGACCCCACAGGAAGCACAGTAGAGTAGAAGAGTGCTCTTTTCTCAAAAGCAGAGTGTGTTTCATGTAAGGCGAGCTAGCATTTGTTTCCCAGTCCTAAATGGAATTGAATCACATGCAGTTTCTGGTCCTACGAGCAAGAGTTGTTTTCTGGTAAGAAGAGTCACTATTGCGCTGCCATTGCCATACACAGGACAAATAGCACTGGCATCTGTTCCCAGCAAGTACAGTGTATTGAACTGAAGAGGATCTACTGTTCTTCTCAGGTTCCTAAGCAGACTTGAACTAGATATGGCCGTGTGAGTAGGAAGCACAGTTTTTTTTTTCTGAGCAAGCTCACTGTTCGGAACATATAGGAAACACAGTAGAGTAGAAGAGTGCTCTTTTCTCAAAAGCAAAGTGTGTTTCTTGAAAGTTGAGCTACCGTTTGTTTCCCAGTCCTAAATGGAGTGGAATCACATGCAGTTTCTGGTTACGAGCAAGAGTTGTTTTCTGGTAAGGAAAGTCACTATTGTGCTCCCATTGCCATACACAGTGCAAATAGCCCTCCCGTCTGTTCCCAGCAATACAGTGTATCGGACTGAAGAGGAGCTACTGTTCTTGTCAGTTTCCTAAGCAGAGTTGAACTAGATATGGCCCGTGTGTAGGAAGCACAGTTCTTTTGTTCTGAGCAAGCTCACTGTTCTGGCCCTATAGGAAAAACAGTAGAGTAGATGAGTGCTCTTTTCTCTAAAGCAGAGTGTGTTTATTGCAAGGTGAGCTAGCTTTTGTTTCCCAGTCTTAAATGGAGTTGAATCACATGCAGTTTCTGGTCCTACAAGCAAGAGTTGTTTTCTGGTAAGAAGAGTCACTATTGCGCTGCCATTGCCATACACAGGACAAATAGTACTGGCGTCTGTTGCCAGCAAGTACAGTGTATTGAACTGAAGAGGATCTACTGTTCTTCTCAGGTTCCTAAGCAGACTTGAACCAGATATTGCCGTGTGAGTAGGAAGCACAGTTTTTTTTTTTCTTAGCAAGCTCACTGTTCGGAACATATAGGAAACACAGTAGAGTAGAAGAGTGCTCTTTTCTCAAAAGCAAAGTGTGTTTCTTGGAAGTTGAGCTACCATTTGTTTCCCAGTCCTAAATGGAGTGGAATCACATGCAGTTTCTGGTCCTACGAGCAAGAGTTGTTTTCTGGTAAGACGAGTCACTATTGTGCTCCAATTGCCATACACAGTGCAAATAGCACTCGCATCTGTAACCCGCAAGTACAGTGTATTGGACTGAAGAAGATCTACTGTTCTTGTCAGTTTCCTAAGCAGAGTTGAACTAGATATGGCCCGTGTGTGTAGGAAGCACAGTTCTTTTGTTCTGAGTAAGCTCACTGTTCGGACCCCATAGGAAGCACAGTAGATTAGAAGAGTGCTCTTTTCTCAAAAGCAGAGTGTGTTTCTTGTAAGGCGAGCTAGCATTTGTTTCCCAGTTCTAAATGGAGTTGAATCCCATGCAGTTTCTGGTCCTATGATCAAGAGTTGTTTTCTGGTAAGGAAAGTCACTATTGCGCTCCCATTGCCATACACAGTGCAAATAGCACTCTCGTCTGTTCCCAGCAAGTACAGTGTATCGGACTGAAGAGGAACTACTGTTCTTGTCAGTTTCCTAAGCAGAGTTGAACGAGATATGGCCCGTGTGTAGGAAGCACAGTTCTTTTTTTCTGAGCAAGCTCACTGTTCTGGCCTTATAGGAAACACAGTAGAGAAGAAGAGTGCTCTTTTCTCAAAAGCAGAGTGTGTTTCTTGTAACGCGAGCTAGAGTTTGTTTCCCAGTCCTAAATGGAGTTGAATCACATGCAGTTTCTGCTCCTAAGAGCAAGAGTTGTTTTCTGGTAAGAAGAGTCACTATTGAGCTGCCATTGCCATACACAGGACAAATAGCACTGGCGTCTGTTCCCAGCAAGTAGAGTGTATTGAACTGAAGAGGATCTACTGTTCTTGTCAGGTTCCTAAGCAGACTTGAACTAGATATGGCCATGTGAGTAGGAAGCACAGTTTTTTTGTTCTGAGCAAGCTCACTGTTCTGGCCCTATAGGAAACACAGTAGAGTAGAAGAGTGCTCTTTTCTCAAAAGCAAAGTGTGTTTCTTGGAAGTCGAGCTAGCGTTTGTTTCCCAGTCCTAAATGGAGTTGAGTCACGTGCAGTTTTTTGTCCTACGAGCAAGAGATGTCTTCTGGTAAGACAAGTCACTATTGTGCTCCAATTGCCATACACAGGACAAATAGCACTGGCGTCTGTTCCCAGGAAGTACAGTGTATTGGACTGAAGAGGATCTACTGTTCTTGTCAGGTTCCTAAGCAGACTTGAACTAGATATGGCCGTGTGTGTAGGAAGCACAATTTTTTTGTTCTGAGCAAGCTCACTGTTCGGAACACATAGGAAACACAGTAGAGTAGAAGAGTGCTCTTTTCTCAAAAGCAGAGTTTGTTTCTTGTAAGGCGAGCTAGCGTTTGTTTCCCAGTCCTAAATGGAGTTGAGTCATATGCAGTTTTTTGTCCTATGAGCAAAAGTTGTTTTCTGGTAAGACAAGTCACTATTGTTCTCCAATTGCCATACACAATGCAAATAGCACTCGCGTCTGTTCCCCGCAAGTACAGTGTATTGGACGGAAGAGGAGCTACTGTTCTTGTCAGTTTCCTAAGCAGAGTTGAACTAGATATGGCCCGTGTGTAGGAAGCACAGTTGTTTTTTTCTGAGCAAGCTCACTGTTCTGGCCCTATAGGAAACACAGAAGAGTAGAAGAGTGTTCCTTTATCAAAAGCAGAGTGTGTTTCATGTAAGGCGAGCTAGCATTTGTTTCCCAGTCCTAAATGGAGTTGAATCACATGCAGTTTCTGGTCCTACGAGCAAGAGTTGTTTACTGGTAAGGAAAGTCACTATTGAGCTCGCCTTGCCATACACAGTGCAAATAGCTCTCGCGTCTGTTCCCAGTAAGTACAGTGTATCGGACTGAAGAGGAGCTACTGTTCTTGTCAGTTTCCTAAGCAGAGTTGAACTAGATATGGCCCGTGTGTGTAGGAAGCACAGTTCTTATGTTCTGAGCAAGTTCACTCTTCTGGCCCTACAGGAAACACAGTAGAGTAGAAGAGTGCTCTTTTCTCAAAAGCAGAGTGTGTTTTTGTAAGGCGATCTAGCATTTGTTTCCCAGTCCTATATGGATTTGAATCACATGCGGTTTCTGGTCCTATGAGCAAGAGTTGTTTTCTGGTAAGGAAAGTCACTATTGTGCTCCCATTGCCATACACAGTGCAAATAGCCCTCCCGTCTGTTCCCAGCAACTACAGTGTATTGGACTGAAGAGGAGCTACTGTTCTTCTCAGTTTCCTAAGCAGAGTTGAACTAGATATGGCCTGTGTGTGTAGGAAGCACAGTTCTTTTGTTCTGAGCAAGTTCACTGTTCGGACCCCACAGGAAGCACAGTAGAGTAGAAGAGTGCTCTTTTCTCAAAAGCAGAGTGTGTTTCATGTAAGGCGAGCTAGCATTTGTTTCCCAGTCCTAAATGGAATTGAATCACATGCAGTTTCTGGTCCTACGAGCAAGAGTTGTTTTCTGGTAAGAAGAGTCACTATTGCGCTGCCATTGCCATACACAGCACAAATAGCACTGGCATCTGTTCCCAGCAAGTACAGTGTATTGAACTGAAGAGGATCTACTGTTCTTCTCAGGTTCCTAAGCAGACTTGAACTAGATATGGCCGTGTGAGTAGGAAGCACAGTTTTTTTTTTTCTGAGCAAGCTCACTGTTTGGAACATATAGGAAACACAGTAGAGTAGAAGAGTGCTCTTTTCTCAAAAGCAAAGTGTGTTTCTTGAAAGTTGAGCTACCGTTTGTTTCCCAGTCCTAAATGGAGTGGAATCACATGCAGTTTCTGGTTACGAGCAAGAGTTGTTTTCTGGTAAGGAAAGTCACTATTGCGCTCCCATTGCCATACACAGTGCAAATAGCCCTCCCGTCTGTTCCCAGCAATACAGTGTATCGGACTGAAGAGGAGCTACTGTTCTTGTCAGTTTCCTAAGCAGAGTTGAACTAGATATGGCCCGTGTGTAGGAAGCACAGTTCTTTTGTTCTGAGCAAGCTCACTGTTCTGGCCCTATAGGAAACACAGTTGAGTAGAAGAGTGCTCTTTTCTCCAAAGCAGAGTGTGTTTCTTGTAAGGCGAGCTAGCGTTTGTTTCCCAGTCCTAAATGGAGTTGAGTCACATGCAGTTTTTTGTTCTATGAGCAAGAATTTTTTTCTGGTAAGACAAGTCACTATTGTGCTCCAATTGCCATACACAGTACAAATAGCACTCGCGTCTGTTCCCCGCAAGTACAGTGTATTGGACTGAAGAAGATCTGTTCTTGTCAGTTTCCTAAGCAGAGTTGAACTAGATATGGCCCGTGTGTGTAGGAAGCACAGTTCTTTTGTTCTGAGTAAGCTCACTGTTCGGACCCCATAGGAAGCACAGTAGATTAGAAGAGTGCTCTTTTCTCAAAAGCAGAGTGTGTTTCATGAAAGGCGAGCTAGCATTTGTTTCCCAGTCCTAAATGGAGTTGAATCACATGCAGTTTCTGGTCCTATGATCAAGAGTTGTTTTCTGGTAAGGAAAGTCACTATTGTGCTCCCATTGCCATACACAGTGCAAATAGCACTCGCGTCTGTTCCCAGCAAGTACAGTGTATCGGACTGAAGAGGAGCTACTGTTCTTGTCAGTTTATAAAGCAGAGTTGAACTAGATATGGCCCGTGTGTAGGAAGCACAGTTTTTTTGTTCTGAGCAAGCTCACTTTTCGGAACACATAGGAAACACAGTAGAGTAGAAGAGTGCTCTTTTCTCTAAAGCAGAGTGTGTTTCGTGCAAGGTGAGCTAGCTTTTGTTTCCCAGTCCTGAATGGAGTTCAATCACATGCAGTTTCTGGTCCTACAAGCAAGAGTTGTTTTCTGGTAAGGAAAGTCACTATTGCGCTCCCTTTGCCATACACAGTGCAAATAGCCCTCCTGTCTGTTCCCAGCAACTACAGTGTATTGGACTGAAGAGGAGCTACTGTTCTTCTCAGTTTCCTAAGCAGAGTTGAACTAGATATGGCCTGTGTGTGTAGGAAGCACAGTTCTTTTTTTCTGAGCAAGCTCACTGTTCTGGCCCTATTGGAAACACAGTAGAGTAGAAGAGTGCTCTTTTCTCAAAAGCAGAGTGTGTTTCTTTTAAAGTGAGCTAGAATTTGTTTCCCAGTCCTAAATGGAGTTGAATCACATGCAGTTTCTGGTCCTACGAGCAAGAGTTGTTTTATAGTAAGAAGAGTCACTATTGCACTGCCATTGCCATACACAGGACAAATAGCACTGGCGTCTCTTCCCAGCAAGTACAGTGTATTGAACTGAAGAGGATCTACTGTTCTTGTCAGGTTCCTAAGCAGACTTGAACTAGATATGGCCGTGTGAGTAGGAAGCACAGTTTTTTTTTTCTGAGCAAGCTCACTGTTCGGAACATATAGGAAACACAGTAGAGTAGAAGAGTGCTCTTTTCTCAAAAGCAAAGTGTGTTTCTTGGAAGTTGAGCTAGCGTTTGTTTCCCAGTCCTAAATGGAGTTGAGTCACATGCAATTTTTTGTCCTATGAGCAAGACTTGTTTTCTGGTAAGGAAAGTCACTATTGTACTCCCATTGCCATACACAGTGCAAATAGCACTCGCATCTGTTCCCCGCAAGTACAGTGTATCGGACTGAAGAGGAGCTACTGTTCTTGTTTGTTTCCTAAGCAGAGTTGAACTAGATATGGCCCGTGTGTGTAGAAAGCACAGTTCTTTTGTTCTGAGCAAGCTCACTGTTCGGACCCCATAGGAAACATAGTAGAGTAAAAGAGTGCTCTTTTCTCCAAAGCAGAGTGTGTTTCTTGTAAGGCGAGCTAGCATTTGTTTCCCAGTCCTAAATGGAGTTGAATCACATGCAGTTTCTGGTCCTACGAGCAAGAGTTGTTTTCTGGTAAGGAAAGTCACTGTTGCGCTCCCATTGCCATACACAGTGCAAATAGCACTCGCGTCTGTTCCCAGCAAGTACAGTGTATCGTACTGAAGAGGAGCTACTGTTCTTGTCAGTTTCCTAAGCAGAGTTGAACTAGTTATGGCCTGTGTGTAGGAAGCACAGTTCTTTTGTTCTGAGAAAGCTCACTGTTCTGGCCCTTTAGGAAACACAATAGAGTAGAAGAGTGCGCTTTTCCCTAAAGCAGAGTGTGTTTCTTGTAAGGCGAGCTAGCGTTTGTTTCCCAGTACTAAATGGAGTTGAATCACATGCAGTTTCTGGTCCTACGAGCAAGAGTTGTTTTATGGTAAGAAGAGTCACTATTGCACTGCCATTGCCATACACAGGACAAATAGCACTGGCGTCTGTTCCCAGCAAGTACAGTGTATTGTACAGAAGAGGATCTACTGTTCTTGTCAGGTTCCTAAGCAGAGTTGAACTAGATATGGCCGTGTGTGTAGGAAGCACAGTTCTAATGTTCTGAGCAAGTTCAATCTTCTGGCTCTATATTAAACACAGTAGAGTAGAAGAGTGCTCTTTTCTCAAAAGCATAGTGTGTTTCTTGCAAGGAGAGCTAGCGTTTGTTTCATAGTCCTCAATGGAGTTGAGTCCCATGCAGTTTTTTGTCCTATGAACAAAAGTTGTTTTCTGGTAAGTCAAGTCACTATTGTGCTCCAATTGCCATACACAGTGCAAAGAGCACTCGCGTCTGTTCCCTGCAAGTACAGTGTATCCGACTGAAGAGGTGCTACTGTTCTTGTCAGTTTCCTAAGCAGAGTTGAACGAGATATGGCCCTGTGTGTAGGAAGCACAGTCCTTTTTTTCTGAGCAAGCTCACTGTTCTGGCCCTATATGAAACACAGTAGAGTCGAAGAGTGCTCTTTTTTCTAAAGTAGAGTGTGTTTCATGTAAGGCGAGCTAGCATTTGTTTCCCAGTCCTAAATGGAGTTGAACCTCATGCAGTTTCTGGTCTTACGAGCCAGAGTTGTTTTCTGGTAAGGAGTGTCACTATTGCGCTCCCATTGCCATACACAGTGCACATAGCACTCGCGTCTGTTCCCAGCAAGTACAGTGTATCAGACTGAAGAGGAGCTACTGTTCTTGTCAGTTTCCTAAGCAGAGTTGAACTAGATATGGCCCGTGTGTAGGAAGCACAGTTCTTTTGTTCTGAGCAAGCTCACAGTTCTGGCCCTATAGGAAAAACAGTAGAGTAGAAGAGTGCTCTTTTCTCTAAAGCAGAGTGTGTTTCTTGTAAGGTGAGCTAGCTTTTGTTTCCCAGTCCTAAATGGAGTTGAATCACATGCAGTTTCTGGTCCTACAAGCAAGAGTTGTTTCCTGGAAAGGAAAGTCACTATTTTTCTCCCTTTGCCATAAACAGTGCAAATAGCACTCACGTCTATTCCCAGCAAGTACAGTGTATTGGACTGAAGAGGAGCTACTGTTCTTGTCAGTTTCCTAAGCAGAGTTGATCTAGATATGGCCCGTGTGTGTAGAAAGCACAGTTCTTTTGTTCTGAGCAAGCTCACTGTTCTGCCCCTATAGGAAACACAGAAGAGTAGAAGAGTGCTCTTTTCTCAGAAGCAGAGTTTGTTTCTTGTAAGGCGAGCTAGCGTTTGTTTCCCAGTCCTAAATGGAGTTGAATCACATGCAGTTTCTGGTCCTACGAGCAAGAGTTGTTTTCTGGTAAGAAGAGTCATTATTGTGCTCCCATTGTTTTACACAAGGCAAATAGCACTGTTGTCTGTTCCCAGCATGTACCGTGTATTGGACTGAAGAGGATCTACTGTTCTTGTCAGGTTCCTAAGCAGAATTGAACTAGATACGGCCATGTGTGTAGGAAGCACAGTTCTTTGTTCTGAGCAAGCTCACTGTTCTTTCCCTATAGGAAACACAGTAGAGTAGAAGAGTGCTCTTTTCTCAAAAGCAGAGTGTGTTTCTTGTAAGGCGAGCTAGCGTTTGTTTCCCAGTCCTAAATGGAGTTGAATCACATGCAGTTTCTCATCCTACGATCAAGAGTTGTTTTCTGGTAAGGAAAGTCACCATTGTGTTTCCACTGCCATACACAGTGCAAATAGCTCTCGCGTCTGTTCCCAGGAAGTACAGTGTATCGGACTGAAGAGGAGCTACTGTTCTTGTCAGTTTCCTAAGCAGAGTTGAACGAGATATTTCCCGTGTGTGTAGGATGCACAGTTCTCTTGTTCTGAGCAAGCTCACTGTTCTGGCCCTACAGGAAACACAGTAGAGTAGAAGAGTGCTCTTTTATCTAAAGCAGAGTGTGTTTCTTGTAAGGGAGCTAGCGTTTGTTTCCCAGTCATAAATGTAGTTGAGTCACAGGCAGTTTTTGTTCCTATGAGCAAGAGTTGTTTTCTGGTAAGAAGAGTCACTATTGCGCTCCAAATTCCATACACTGTGCAAATAGCACTCGCGTCTATTCCCAGCAAGTACAGTGTATTGGACTGAATAGGAGCTACTGTTCTTGTCAGTTTCCTAAGCAGAGTTGAACTAGATATGGTCCATGTGTGTAGGAAGCACAGTTCTTTTGTTCTGAGCAAGCTCACTGTTTGGACCCCATAGGAAACACAGTAGAATAGAAGAGTGCTCTGTTGCTGTAGAATTTCTCTCCAGCTCCCACCACCAAGTCCCGCCAGTCTCAGAGCCCACTTATAAAATAAACACACAGACTCTTACATTATTTAAACTGCTTGGCCATTACCTCAGGCCTGTTATTGTCTAGCTGTTACTCTTATATTTAGCCCATTTCTATTAATCTTTACTTTGCCACATGGCTCATGGCTTACTGGTACCTTACATCTTCCTTGTCCTGATGGCGGCTGGCAGTGTCTCTCTCTCAGCCTTCCACTTCCCCGCTTTATTCTCCTCCTTGCCCCGCCTACACTTCCTGCCTAGCCAACGGCCAATCAGTGTTTTATTGATTAATTAGCAACACATTTGCCATACATCCCACAGCACTTCCCCCTTTTTTTTTTTCAAAAAGGAAGGTTTTAACCTTAACAAAGTATAATTACATATAATTTGGGAATTTGGGCGTAGCTTCTCTTACTACTTCCTGCTGGAAGGGGGCGCTGTATCTTGTGGGGAAACAAAAAAAAATTTAGAATTATGGAATAGTCCATGAGGCTGTATCGTCTGAGCCAGATGCCTTTAAACCATTCTGGATGTTGGATCATCTGGGCCATGGTGTCATAGGAGACCTTCAGGGGGTCTTGGCTGGTCAAACCTGATGTATCTTAATCTTGAACAAATCTATAGCCTCTGGCTTTCTGTGGAAACAAAAGAGACTCTTTTCCAAAGCAACATATCCTTACATCCAAATTTTGAAGTCAAGGTATCTTTAAAATATACATTTTGGCATAACTCTACAGCTTTTACAATCAAATGTTTTTCTGCAGTTAAAAGTCCCAACGACAACACAATCCAGATTCTCTGTGTAATATCCATTTTTACGTGGCTTATTTTTTATACTACCTTTACTGTCTCTTTAATGACTTTATTTTTTAAAACTATGTATTTGTTTCTATAACTCTATATATCACCTTTTTTTGTCTCTTTGAAGCCTACATATCTTTTACACACATTGTAAACTATTACATCTGAATCTGTCTTATTGTGAATCTATTGCTTTAAACTGCAGCAGCTGTGGCTGCTGGCTCCGCCCACCTCAGATTCCCAACATGGCTACGTTTTCCGCCAGCTCTGGGAGCCATCAACTCTCAGAAATAGTGGGTCTCTGCTTCTATCAAAGCAGCGTGTAGCCCAGAAATCTCTTTTTTTTGTTTTGTTTTGTTTTGTACTAGCAAAGGCTAAATCCACCACACAGCTCTTACATTATTTAAACTGCTTGGCCATTAGCTAAGGCCTGTTATTGTCTAGCTCTTACTCTTATATTTAGCAGATTTCTATTAATTTTTACTTTGCCACATGGCTCATGGCTTACTGGTACCTTACATCTTCCTTGTCCTGATGGCGGCTGGCAGTGTCTCTCTCTCAGCCTTCCACTTCCCTGCTTTATTCTCCTCCTTGCCCCGCCTACACTTCCTGCCTAGCCAACGGCCAATCAGTGTTTTATTGATTAATTAGCAACACATTTGCCATACATCCCACAGCAGGGCTCTTTTCTCAAAAGCAGAGTGTATTTCTTGTAAGGCGAGCTAGCTTTTGTTTCCTAGTCCTAAATGGAGTTGAATCACATGCAGTTTCTGGTCCTACGAGCAAGAGTTGTTTTCTGGTAAGGAAAGTCACTATTGTGCTTCCATTGCCATACACATTACAAATAGCACTCGCGTGTGTTCCCAGGAAGTACAGTGTATTGGACTGAATAGGAGCTACTGTACTGTCAGTTCCCTAAGCAGAGTTGAACTAGATATGGTCCGTGTGTAGGAAACACAGTTCTTTTGTTCTGAGCAAGCTCACTGTTTGGACCCCATAGGAAACACAGTACTGTAGAAGAATGCTCTTTTCTCAAAAGCAGAGTGTGTTTCATGTAAGGCGAGCTAGCATTTGTTTCCCAGTCCTAAATGGAGTTGAATCACATGCAGTTTCTGGTCCTATGAGCAAGAGTTGTTTTCTGGTAAGGAAAGTCACTATTGCGCTCCCATTGCCATACATAGTGCAAATAGCACTCGGTCCATTCCCAGAAAGTAGAGTGTATCGGACTGAAGAGGAGCTACTGTTCTTGTCAGTTTCCTAAGCAGAGTTCAACTAGATATGGCCCGTGTGTGTAGGAAGCACAGTTCTTTTGTTCTGAGCAAGCTCACTGTTCTGGCCCTATAGGAAACACTTTAGAGTAGAAGAGTGCTCTTTTCTCAAAAGCAGAGTGTGTTTCTTGTAAGGCGAGCTAGCGTTTGTTTCCCAGTCCTAAATGGAGTTGAATCCCATGCAGTTTCTGGTCCTACGAGCAAGAGATCTTTTCTCGTAAGAAGAGTCACTATTGTGCTGCCATTGCCATACACAGGACAAAAAGCACTGTTGCCTTTTCCCAGCAAGTACAGTGTATTGGACTGAATAGGAGCTACTGTTCTTGTCAGTTTCCTAAGCAGAGTTGAACTAGATATGGTCCATGTGTGTAGGAAGCACAGTTCTTTTTTTCTGAGCAAGTTCACTCTTTGGACCCCATAGGAAACACAGTAGAGTAGAAGAGTGCTCTTTTGTATAAAGCAGAGTGTTTTTCTTCTAAGTTGAGCTCGCGTTTGTTTCCCAGTCCTAAATGGAGTTGAATCACATGCAGTTTCTGGTCCTATGAGCAAGAGTTGTTTTCTGGCAAGAAGAGTCACTATTGCGCTCCAATTGTCATACACAGGGCAAATAGCACTGGCGTCGGTTCCCAGCATGTACAGTGTATTGGACTGAAGAGGATCTACTGTTCTTGTCAGGTTCCTAAGCAGAGTTGAACTAGATATGGCCGTGTGTGCAGGAAGCACAGTTCTTTTGTTCTCAGCAAGCTCACTGTTCTGGCCCTATAGGAAACACAGTAGAGTAGAGGAGTGCTCTTTTCTCTAAAGCAGAGAGTGTTTCTCGTAAGGCAAGCTAGCGTTTGTTTTCCAGTCCTAAATGGAGTTGAGTCACATGCAGTTTTTGGTCCCATGAGCAAGAGTTGTTTTCTGGTAAGAAGAGTCACTATTTCGCTCCTATTGCCATACACAGTGCAAATAGCACTTGCGTCTGTTCCCAGCAAGTACAGTGTACTGGACTGAATAGGAGCTACTGTTCTTGTCAGTTTCCAAAGCATAGTTGAACTAGATATGGTCCGTGTGTGTAGGAAGCACAGTTCTTTTGTTCTCAGCAAGCTCACTGTTCTGTCCCTATAGGAAACACAGTAGAGTAGAACAGTGCTCTTTTCTCAAAAGAAGAGTGTGTTTCTTGTAAGGCGAGCTAGCGGTTGTTTCCCAGTCCTAAATGGAGTTAAATCACATGCAGTTACTGGAACTACGAGCAAGAGTTGTTTTATGGTAAGGAAGTCACAATTGTGCTCCCATTACCATACACAGTGCAAATAGCACTCGCGTCTGTTCCCAGCAAGTACAGTGTATCGGACTGAAGAGGAGCTATTGTTCTTGTCAGTTTCCTAAGCAGAGTTGAACGAGATAGGGCCCGTGTGTGTAGGATGCTCATTTCTTTTGTTTTGCGCAAGCTTACTGTTTTGACCACATCGGAAACACAGTAGAGTAGAAGAGTGTTCTTTTCTCAAAAGCAGAGTGTGTTTCTTGTAAGGCGAGCTAGCGTTTATTTTCTAGTCCTAAATGGAGTTGAATCACATGCAGTTTCTGGTCCTACGAGCAAGAGTTGTTTTCTGGTAAGCAGAGTCACTATTGCGCTGCCATTGCCATACACAGGACAAATAGCACTGGCGTCTGTTCCCAGCAAGTACAGTGTATTGGACTGAAGAGGATCTACTGTTCTTGTCAGGTTCCTAATCAGAATTGAACTAGATATGGCCGTGTGTGTAGGAAGCAAAGTTCCTTTGTACTGAGCAAGCTCACTGTTTTGACCACAGCGGAAACACAGTAGAGTAGAATAGTGCTCTTTTCTCAAAAGCTGAATGTGTTTCTTGTAAGGCGAGCTAGCGTTTGTTTCCCAGTCCTAAATGGAGTTGAATCCCATGCAGTTTCTGGTCCTACGAGCAAGAGTTGTGTTCTGGTAAGAAGAGTCACTATTGTGCTGCCATTGCCATACACAGGACAAATAGCACTGTTGTCTGTTCCCAGCAAGTACACTGTATTGGACTTTAGAGGATCACTGTTCATGTCAGGTTCCTAAGCAGAATTGAACTAGATATGGCCATGTGTGGAGGAAGCACAGTTTTTTTGTTCTGAGCAAGCTCACTGTTCGGAACACATAGGAAACACAGTAGAGTAGAAGAGTGCTCTTTTCTCAAAAGCAGAGTGTGTTTCTTGTAAGGCGAGCTAGCGTTTGTTTCCCAGTCCTAAATGGAGTTGAATCACATGCAGTTTCTGTTCCTACAAGCAAGAGTTGTTTTCTGGTAAGAAGAGTCACTATTGTGCTCCCATTGTTTTACACAGGGCAAATAGCACTGGCGTCTGTTCCCAGCATGTACAGTGTTTTGTACTGAAGAGGATCTACTGTTCTTGTCAGGTTCCTAAGCAGAATTGAACTAGATATGGCCGTGTGTGTAGGAAGCACAGTCTTTTGTTCTGAGCATGCTCACTGTTCTGGCCCTATAGGAAACACAGTAGCGTAGAAGAGTGCTCTTTTCTCAAAAGCAGAGTGTGTTTCTTGTAAGGCGAGCTAGCGTTTGTTTTCCAGTCCTAAATGGAGTTGAATCACATGCAGTTTCTGGTACTATGAGCAAGAGTTGTTTTCTGGTAAGGAAAGTCACTAGGGTGCTCCCATTGCCATACACAGTGCAAATAGCACTCACGTGTGTTCCAAGCTATTACAGTGTATCGGACTGAAGAGGAGCTACTGTTTTTGTCAGTTTCCTAAGCAGAGTTGAACTAGATATGGCCCGTGTGTGTAGGAAGCACAGTTTTTTTTTCTGAGCAAGCTCACTGTTCTGGCCCTAGAGGAAACACTTGAGAGTATAAGAGGGCTCTTTTCTCAAGAGCAGAGTGTGTTTCTTGTAATGCGAGCTAGCGTTTGTTTCCCAGTCCTAAATGGAGTTGAATCTCATGCAGTTTCTGGTCCTACGAGCAAGAGTTGTTTTCTGGTAAGAAGTGTCACTATTGTGCTCCCATTGCCATACACAGTGCAAATAGCACTCGCGTCTGTTCCCAGCCAGTACAGTGTATCTGACGGAAGAGTAGCTACTGTTGTTGTCAGTTTCCTAAGCAGAGTTGAAAGAGATATGGCCCGTGTGTGTAGGAAGCTCAGTTCTTCTGTTTTGAGCAAGCTCACTGTTTTGACCACATAGGAAACACAGTAGAGTAGAAGAGTGCTCTTTTCTCAAAAGCAGGGTGTGTTTCTTGTAAGGCGAGCTAGTATTTGTTTCCCAGTCCTAAATGGAGTTGAATCTCATGCAGTTTCTGGTCCTATGAGCAAGAGTTGTTTTCTGGTAAGGAAAGTCACTATTGCGCTCCCATTGCCATACACAGGGGAAATAGCACTCGCGTCTCTTTTCAGCAAGTACAGTGTATTGGACTGAAGAGGATCTACTGTTCTTGTCAGGTTTATAAGCAGAATTGAACTAGATATGGCCGTGTGTGTAGGAATCACAGTTTTTTTGTTCTGAGCAAGCTCACTGTTCAGACCCCATAGGAAACACAGTAGAGTAGAGCAGTGCTCTTTTCTCTAAAGCAGATTGTGTTTCTTGTAAGGCGAGCTAGCATTTGTTTCCCAGTCCTAAATGGAGTTGAATCACATGCAGTTTCTGGTCCTACGAGCAATAGTTGTTTTATGGTAAGAATAGTCACTATTGCGCTGCCATTGCCATACACAGGACAAATAGCACTGGCGTCTGTTCCCAGCAAGTACAGTGTATTGGACTGAAGGGGATCTACTGTTCTTGTCAGGTTCCTAAACAGAATTGAACTAGATATGGCCGTGTGTGTAGGAAGCACAGTTCTTTTGTTCTGAGCAAGCTCACTGTTCTGTCCCTACAGGAAACACAGTAGAGTAGAAGAGTGCTCTTTTCTCAAAAGCAGAGTGTATTTCTTGTAAGGCGAGCTAGCATTTGTTTCCCAGTCCTAAATGGAGTTGAGTCACATGCAGTTTCTGGTCCTAGGAACAAGAGTTGTTTTCTGGTAAGAAGAGTCACTATTGTGCTCCCATTGTTATACACAGGGCAAATAGTACTGGCGTCTGTTCCCAGCATGTACAGTGTATTGGGCTGAATAGGATCTACTGTTCTTGTCAGTTTCCTAAGCAGAATTGAATAGATATGGCCCCTGTGTGCAGGAAGCACAGTTTTTTTGTTCTGTGGAAGCTCACTCATCTGGCCATATAGGAAACACAGTATAGTAGAAGAATGCTCTTTTGTCAAAAGCACAGAGTTTTTTTTGTAAGGCGAGCTCGCATTTCTTTCCCAGTCCTAAATGGAGTTGAGACACATGCAGTTTTTGGTCCTACGAGCAAGAGTTTTTTTCTGGTAAGAAGAGTCACTATTGCACTCTCATAGCCATACACAGTGCAAAAAGCACTTGCATCTGTTCCCAGCAAGTACAGTGTATTGGACTGAAGAGGATCTAATGTTCTTGTCAGTTTTTTAAGCAGAGTTGAACTAGATATGGCCCGTGTGTGTAGGAAGCACAGTTCTTTTGTTCTGAGCAAGCTCACTGTTCGGACCCCATAGGAAACTCAGTAGGGTAGAAGTGTGCTCTTTTCTCAAAAGCAGAGTATGTTTCATGTAAGGCGAGCTAGCATTTGTTTCCCAGTCCTAAATGGAGTTGAATCACATGCAGTTTCTGGTCCTACGAGCAAGAGTTGTTTTCTGGTAAGAAGAGTCACTATTGTGCTCCCATTGTCATACACAGGGCAAATAGCACTCGCGTCTGTTCCCAGCAAGTACAGTGTATTGGACTGAAGAGGATCTACTATTCTTGTCAGTTTCCTAAGCAGAATTGAACTAGATATGTCCGTGTGTTTAGGAAGCACAGTTCTTTTGTTCTGAGCAAGCTCACTGTTTTGGTCCTGTAGGAAACACAGTTGAGTAGAAGAGTGCTCTTTTCTCAAAAGCAGAGTGTGTTTTTTGTAAGGCGAGCTCGCGTTTGTTTCCCAGTCCTAAATGGAGTTGAGTCACATGCAGTTTTTTGTCCTATGAGCAAGAGTTGTTTTCTGGTAAGAAGAGTCACTATTGTGCTCCCATTGTCATACACAGGGCATATAGCACTCGCGTCTGTTCCCAGCATGTACAGTGTTTTGGACTGAAGAGGATCTACTATTCTTGTCAGTTTCCTAAGCAGAATTGAACTAGATATGACTGTGTGTTTAGGAAGCACAGTTCTTTTGTTCTGAGCAAGCTCACTGTTTTGGCCCTATAGGAAACACAGTAGAGTAGAAGAGTGCTCTTTTCTCAAAAGCAGAGTGTGTTTCTTGTAAGGCGAGCTAGCGTTTGTTTCCCAGTCCTAAATGGAGTTGAGTCACATGCAGTTTTTGCTCCTACGAGCAAGAGTTGTTTTCTGGTAAGAAGAGTCACTATTGTGCTCCCATTGCCATACACAGTGCAAATAGCACTCGCGTCTGTTCCCAGCAAGTACAGTGTATTGGACTGAATAGGAGCTACTGTTCTTGTCAGTTTCCTAAGCAGAGTTGAACTAGATATGGTCCGTGTGTGTAGGAAGCACAGTTCTTTTGTTCTGAGCAAGCTCACTGTTCTGGCACTATAGGAAACACAGTAGAGTAGAAGAGTGCTCTTTTCTCAAAAGCGGAGTGTGTTTCTTGTAAGGCGAGCTAGGGTTTGTGTCCCAGTCCTAAATGGAGTTGAATCACATGCAGTTTCTGGTCCTACGAGCAAGAGTTGTTTTCTGGTAAGGAAGTAACTGTTGTGCTCCCATTGCCATACACAGTGCAAATAGCACTCGCGTCTGTTCACAGCAAGTACAGTGTATCGGACTGAAGAGGATCTACTGTTCTTGTCAGGTTTATAAGCAGAATTGAACTAGATATGGCCATGTGTGTAGGAAGCACAGTTTTTTTGTTCTGAGGAAACTCACTGTTCTGGCCCTATAGGAAACACAGTAGAGTAGAAGAGTGCTCTTTTCTCTAAGGAGAGTGTGTTTCTTGTAAGGCCAGCTAGCATTTGTTTCCCAGTCCTAAATGGAGTTGAATCACATGCAGTTTCCTGTCCTACGAGCAAGAGTTGTTATCTGGTAAGAAGAGTCACTATTGTGCTCCAATTGTCATACACAGGGCAAATAGCACTGACTTCTGTTCCCAGTATGTACAGTGTATTGGACTGAACAGGATCTACTGTTCTTGTCAGGTCCCTAAGCAGAGTTGAACTAGATGTGGCCGTGTGTGTAGGAAGCACAGTTCTTTTGTTCTGAGCAAGCTCACTGTTCTGGCACTATAGGAAACACAGTAGAGTAGAACAGTGCTCTTTTCTCAAAAGCAGAGTGTGTTTCTTGTAAGTCGACCAGCGTTTGTTTCCCAGTCCTAAATGGAGTGGATTCACATGCAGTTTCTGGTCCTACGAGCAAGATTTGTTTTCTGGTAAGGAAGTCACTATTGTGCTCCCATTGCCATACACAGTGCAAATAGCCCTCGCGTCTGTTCCCAGCAAGTACAGTGTATCGGACTGAAGAGGAGCTACTGTTCTTGTCAGTTTCCTAAGCAGAGTTGAACGAGATATGGCCCGTGTGTGTAGGAAGCACATTCTTTTGTTCTGAGCAAGCTCACTGTTTGGACCACATATGAAACACAGTAGAGTAGAAGAGTGCTCTTTTCTCAAAAGCAGAGTGTGATTCTTGTAAGGGGAGCTAGCATTTGTTTCCCAGTCCTAAATGGAGTTGAATCCCATGCAGTTTCTGGTCCTACAAGCAAGAGTTGTTTTCTGGTAAGGAAATCACTTTGCGCTCCCATTGCCATACACAGTGCAAATAGCACTCGCGTCTGTTCCCAGCAATTACAGTGTATCGGACTGAAGAGGAGCTACTGCTCTTGTCAGTTTCTTAAGCACAGTTGAACTAGATATGGCCCGTGTGTAGGAAGCACAGTTCTTTTGTTCTGAGCAAGCTCACTGTTCTGGCCCTACAGGAAACACAGTAGAGTAGAAGAGTGCTCTTTTCTCTAAAGCAGAGTGTGTTTCTTGTAAGGCGAGCTAGAGTTTGTTTCCCAGTCCTAAATGGAGTTGAATCACATGCAGTTTTTTGTCCTACGAGTAAGTGTTGTTTTCTGGTAAGAAGAGTCACTATTGCGCTGCCATTGCCATACACAGGACAAATAGCACTGGCGTTTGTTGCCAGGAAGTACAGTGTATTGGACTGAAGAGGATCTACTGTTCTTGTCAGGATTATAAGCAGAATTGAACTAGATATGGCCGTGTGTGTAGGAAGCACAGTTTTTTTGTTCTGAGCAAGTTCACTGTTCGGACCCCATAGGAAACACAGTAGAGTAGAAGAGTGCTCTTTTCTCTAAAGCAGAATGTGTTTCTTGTAAGGCGAGCTAGCAATTGTTTCCCAGTCCTAAATGGCGTTGAATCACATACAGTTTCTGGTCCTACGAGCAAGAGTTGTTTTCTGGTAAAGAAAGTCACTATTGCGCTCCCATTGCCATACACAGTGCAAATAGCACTCGCGTCTGTTCCCAGCAAGTACAGTGTATTGGACTGAAGAGGAGCTACTGTTCTTGTCAGTTTCCAAAGCAGAGTTGAACTAGATATGGCCCGTGTGTGTAGAAAGCACAGTTCTTTTGTTCTGAGCAAGCTCACTGTTCTGGCCCTATAGGAAACACAGTAGAGTAGAAGAGTGCTCTTTTCTCTAAAGCAGAGTGTGTTTCTTGTAAGGCGAGCTAGCGTTTGTTTCCCAGTCCTAAATGGAGTTGAATCACATGCAGTTTTTGGTGCTAGGAGCAAGAGTTTTTTATGGTAAGAATAGTCACTATTGCGCTGCCATTGCCATACACAGGACAAATAGCACTGCCGTCTGTTCCCAGCAAGTACAGTGTATTGGACTGAAGAGGATCTACTGTTCTTGTCAGGTTCCTAATCAGAATTGAACTAGATATGGACGTGTGTGTTGGAAGCACAGTTCTTTTGTTCTGAGCAAGCTCACTGTTCTGGCCCGACAGGAAACACTTTAGAGTAGAAGAGGGCTCTTTTCTCAAAAGCAGAGTGTGTTTCTTGTAAGGCGAGCTAGTGTTTGTTTCCCAGTCCTAAATGGAGTTGAATCACATGCAGTTTCTGGTCCTAGGAACAAGAGTTGTTTCTGGTAAGAAGAGTCACTATTGCGCTGTCATTGCCATACACAGGACAAATAGCACTGGCGTCTGTTCCCAGGAAGTAGAGTGTATTGGACTGAAGAGGATCTACTGTTCTTGTCAGTTTTATAAGCAGAATTGAACTAGATATGGCCGTGTGTGTAGGAAGCACAGTTTTTTTGTTCTGAGCAAGCTCACTGTTTGGACCCCATAGGAAACACAGTAGAGTAGAAGAGTGCTCTTTTCTCTAAAGCAGATTGTATTTCTTGTAAGGCGTGCTAGCATTTGTTTCCCAGTCCTAAATGGAGTTGAGTCACATACAGTTTCTGGTCCTACGAGCAAGAGTTGTTTTCTGGTAAGGAAAGTCACTATTGTGCTCCCATTGACATACACAGTGCAAATAGCACTCGCGTCTGTTCCCAGCATGTACAGTGTATTGGACTGAAGAGGAGGTACTGTTCTTGTCAGTTTCCTAAGCAGAGTTGAACTAGATATGGCTCATGTGTGTAGGAAGCACAGTTCTTTTGTTCTGAGCAAGCTCACTCTTTGGACACCATAGGAAACACAGTAGAGTAGAAGAGTGCTCTTTTCTCAAAAGCAGAGTGTGTTTCTTGTAAGGCGAGCTAGCGTTTGTTTCCCAGTCTTAAATCTAGTTGAATCACATGCAGTTTCTGGTCCTACAAGCAAGAGTTGTTTTCTAGTAAGAAGAGTCACTATTGAGCTGCCATTGCCATACACAGGACAAGTAACACTGGCGTCTTTTCCCAGCAAGTACAGTGTATTGGATGGAAGAGGATCTACTGTTCTTGTCAGGTTCCTAAGCAGACTTGAACTAGATATGGCCGTGTGTGTAGGAAGCACAGTATTTTGTTCTGAGCAAGCTCACTGTTCGGAACCCATAGGAAACACAGTAGAGTATAGAGTGCTTTTTCCTCAAAAGCAGAGTGTGTTTCTTGGAAGGCGAGCCTGCGATGGTTCCCAGTCATAAATGGAGTTGAGTCACATGCAGTTTTTTGTTTTACGAGCAAGAGTTGTTTTCTGGTAAGACGAGTCACTATTGTGCTCCAATAGCCTTACACAGTGCAAATAGCACTCGCGTCTGTTCCCCGCAAGTACATTGTATTGTACTGAAGAGGAGCTACTGTTCTTGTCAGTTTCCTAAGCAGAGTTGAACTAGATATGGCCCGTGTGTATAGGAAGCACAGTTCTTTTGTTCTGAGCAAGCTCACTGTTCAGACCCCATAGGAAAGACAAGAGAGTAGAAGAGTGCTCTTTTCTCAAAAGCAGAGTGTGTTTCATGTAAGCCGAGCTAGTATTTGTTTCCCAGTCCTAAATGGAGTTGAATCACATGCAGTTTCTGGTCCTACGAGCAAGAGTTGTTTTCTGGTAAGGAAAGTCTCTATTGCGCTCCCATTGCCATACACAGTGCAAATAGCACTCGTTTCTGATCCCAGGAAGTACAGCATATGGGACTGAAGAGGAGCTACTGTTCTTGTCAGTTTCCTAAGCAGAGTTGAACTAGATATGGCCCGTGTGTAGGAAGCACAGTTCTTTTGTTCTGAGCAAGCTCACTGTTCTGTCCCTATAGGAAACACAGTAGAGTAGAGAGTGCTCTTTTCAATAAAGCAGAGTCTGTTTCTTGTAAGGCGAGCTAGCGTTTGTTTCCCAGTCCTAAATGGAGTTGAATCACATGCAGTTTCTGGTCCTACAAGCAAGAGTTGTTTTATGGTAAGAAGAGTCACTATTGCACTGCCATTGCCATACACAGGACAAATAGCACTGTTGTCTGTTCTCAGCTGTACATTGTATTGGACTGAAGAGGATCTACTGTTCTTGTCAGGTTCCTAAGCAGAATTGAACTAGGTGTGGCGGTATGTGTAGGAAGCTCGATTTTTTGTTCTCAGCAAGCTCACTGTTCGGACCTCATAGGAAACACAGTAGTGTAGAAGAGTGCTCCTTTCTCAAAAACAGAGTGTGTTTCTTGTAAGGCGAGCTAGCGTTTGTTTCCTAGTCCTAAATGGAGTTCAATCACAGGCAGTTTCCGGTCCTATGAGCAAGAGTTGTTTTCTGGTAAGAAGAGTCAATATTGTGCTGCCATTGCCATACACAGGACAAATAGTACTGGAGTCTCTTCCCAGCAAGTACAGTGTATTGGACTGAAGAGGATCTACTGTTCTTGTCAGGTTCCTAAGCAGAATTGAACTAGATATGGCCGTGTGTGTAGGAAGCACAGTTCTTTTGTTCTGAGCAAGTTCACTGTTCGGACCTCTTAGGAAACACAATAGAGCAGAAGATTGCTTTTTTCTCTAACTCAGAGTGTGTTTCTTGTAAGGCGAGTTAGTGTTTGTTTCACAGTCCGAAGTGGAGTTGAATCACATGCACTTTCTGGTCCTACGAGCAAGAGTTGTGTTCTGGTAAGAAGAGTAACTATTGTGCTCCAATTGTCATACACAGGGCAAATAGCACACGCGTCTGTTCCCAGCATGTACAGTGTATTGGACTGAAGAGGATCTACTGTTCTTGTCAGGTTCCTAAGCAGAGTTGAACTAGATATGGCCGTGTGTGTAGGAAGCACAGTTCTTTTGTTCTGAGGAAGCTCACTGTTCTGGCCCTATAGGAAACACAGTAGAGTAGAAGAGTGCTCTTTTCTCAAAAGCAGAGTGTATTTCTTGTAAGGAGATCTAGCGTTTGTTTCCCAGTTCTATATGGAGTTGAATCACATGCAGTTTCTGGTCCTACGAGCAAGAGTTGTTTTTGATAAGGAAAGTCACTATTGCGCTCCCATTGCCATAAACAGAGCAAATAGCACTCTCGTCTGTTTCCAGCAAGTACAGTGTATCGGACTGAAGAGGAGCTACTGTTTCTGTCAGTTTCCTAAGCAGAGTTGAATGAGATATGTCCCGCGTGTGTAGGAAGCACAGTTCTTTTGTTCTGAGCAAGCTCACTGTTTGGACCCCATAGGAAACACAGCAGAGTAGAAGAGTGCTCTTTTCTGTAAAGTAGAGTGTGTTTCTTGTAAGGCGAGCTAGCGTTTGTTTCCCAGTCCTAAATGGAGTTGAATCACATGCAGTTTCTGGTCCTACAAGCAAGAGTAGTTTTCTGGTAAGAAGAGTCACTATTGTGCTGCCATTGCCATACACAGGACAAATAGCACTGGCGTCTCTTCCCAGCAAGTACAGTGCATTGGACGGAAGAGGATCTACTGTCCTTGTCAGGTTCCTAATCAGACTTGAACTAGATATGGCCATGTTTGTAGGAAGCACAGTTTTTTTGTTCTGAGCAAGCTCACTGTTTGGATCCCATAGGGAACACAGTAGAGTAGAAGAGTGCTCTTTTCTCTAAAGCAGAGTGTGTTTCTTGTAAGGCAAGCTCGCCTTTGTTTACCAGTCCTAAATGGAGTTGTCACAGGCAGTTTTTGGTCCTACGAGCAAGAGTTGTTTTATTGTAAGAAGAGTCACTATTGCGCTGCCATTGCCATACACAGGACAAATTCCACTGGCGTCTGTTCCCAGCAAGTAGAGTGTATTGGACTGAAGAGGATCTCCTGTTCTTGTGAGGTTCCTAAGCATAATTGAACTAGATATGGCCATGTGTGTAGGAAGCACAGTTCTTTTGTTCTGCGCAAGCTCACTGTTCGGACCCCATAGGAAACACAGTAGAGTTGAATTTTGCTCTTTTCTCAAAAGCAGAGTGTGTTTATTGTAAGGCGAGCTAGCGTTTGTTTCCCAGTCCTAAATGGAGTTGAATCCCATGCAGTTTCTGGTCTTACGAGCAAGAGATGTTTTCTGGTAAGGAAAGTAACTATTGAGCTCCCATTGCCATACACAGTGCAAATAGCACTCACGTCTGTTCCCAGCAAATACAGTGCATCGGACTGAAGAGGAGCTACTGTTCTTGTCAGTTTCCTAAGCAGAGTTGAACTAGAGATGGTCGGTGTGTGTAGGAAGCACAGTTCTTTTGTTTTGAGCAAGCTCACTGTTTGGACCCCATAGGAAACTCAGTAGAGTAGAAGAGTGCTCTTTTCTCAAAAGCAGAGTGTGTTTCTTGTAAGGCGAGCTAGCGTTTGTTTCCCAGTCCTAAATGAAGTTGAATCACATGCAGTTTCTGGTCCTACGAGCAAGAGTTGTTTTCTGGTAAGAAGAGTCAATATTGTGCTTCCATTGCCCTACACAGGACAAATAGCACTGGCGTCTGTTCCCAGCAAGTACAGTGTATTGGACTGAAGAGGAGCTACTGTTCTTGTCAGTTTCCTAAGCAGAGCTGAACTAGATATGGTCCGTGTGTGTAGGAAGCACAGTTCTTTTGTTCTGAGCAAGCTCACTCTTTGGACCCCATACGAAACACAGTAGAGTAAAAGAGTGCTCTTTTCTCAAAAGCAGAGTGTGTTTCTTGTAAGGCGAGCTAGCGTTAGTTTCCCAGTCCTAAATGGAGTTGAATCACATGCAGTTTCTGGTCCTATGAGCAAGAGTTGTTTTATGGTAAGAAGAGTCACTATTGCGCTGCCATTGCCATACACAGGACAAATAGCACTGTTGTCTGTTCTCAGCAGTACAGTGTATTGGAATGAAGAGGATCTACTGTTCTTGTCAGGTTCCTAAGCAGAATTGAACTAGGTGTGACGGTGTGTGTAGGAATCACGTTTTTTTTTGTTCTGAGCAAGCTCACTGTTCGGACCTCATAGGAAACACAGTAGAGTAGAAGAGTGCTCTTTTCTCTAAAGCAGAGTGTGTTTCTTGTAAGGCGAGCTAGCATTTGTTTCCTAGCCCTAATTGGAGTTCAATCACAGTCAGTTTCCTGTCCGATGAGCAAGAGTTGTTTTCTGGTAAGGAAAGTTACTATTGTGCTCCCATTGCCATACACAGTGCAAATAGCACTCGCGTCTGTTCCCAGCATGCACAGTGTATTGGACTGAAGAGGATCTACTGTTCTTTTCAGGTTCCTAAGCAGAGTTGAACTAGATATGGCCGTGTTGTAGGAAGCACAGTTCTTTTGTTCTGAGCAAGCTCACTGTTCTGGCCCTATAGGAAACATAGTATAGTAGAAGAGTGCACTTTTCTCAAAAGCAGAGTGTGTTTCTTGTAAGGCGAGCTAGCGTTTGTTTCCCAGTCCAATATGGAGTTGAATCACATGCAGTTTCTGGTCCTACAAACAAGAGTTGTTTTCTGGTAAGAAGAGTCACTATTGCGCTGCCATTGCCATACACAGGACAAATAAGACTGGCGTCTTTCCCCAGCAAGTACAGTGTATTGGACGGAAGAGGATCTACTGTTCTTGTCAGGTTCCTAAGCAGATTTGAACTAGATATGGCCGTGTGTGTAGGAAGCACAGTTTTTTTGTTCTGAGCAAGCTAACTGTTCGGACGCCATAGGAAACACAGTAGAGTAGAAGAGTGCTCTTTTCTCTAAAGCAGAGTGTGTTTCTTGTAAGGCGAGCTCGCGTTTGTTTCCCAGTACTAAATGGAGTTGAGTCACAGGCAGTTTTTGGTCCTACGAGCAAGAGTTGTTTTCTGGTAAGAAGAGTCACTGTTGCGCTCCAAATGCCATACACAGTGCAAATAGCTCTCACATCTGTTCCCAGCAAGTATAGTGTATTGGACTGAATAGTAGCTACTGTTCTTGTCAGTTTCCTAAGCAGAATTGAGCTAGATATTTCCCGTGTAGGAAGCACAGTTCTTTTGTTCTGAGCAAGCTCACTGTTTGGACCCCATAGGAAACATAGTAGAGTAGCAGAGTGCTCTTTTCTCTAAAGCAGAGTGTGTTTCTTGTAAGGCGAGCTAGCATTTGTTTCCCAGTCCTAAATGGAGTTCAATCACAGGCAGTTTCCGGTCCTATGAGCAAGACTTGTTTTCTGGTAAGGAAAGTTACTATTGTGCTCCTATTGCCATACACAGTGCAAATAGCACTCGCGTCTGTTCCCAGCAAGTGCAGTGTATTGGACTGAATAGGAGCTACTGTTCTTGTCAGTTTCCTAAGCAGAGTTGATCTAGATATTGTCGGTGTGTGTAGGAATCACAGTTCTTTTGTTCTGAGCAAGCTCACTGTTTGGACCCCATAGGAAACACAGTAGAGTAGAAGAGTGCTCTTTTCTCAAAAGCAGAGTGTGTTACTTGTAAGGAGAGCTAGCGTTTGTTTCCCAGTCCTAAATGGAGGTGAATCCCATGCAGTTTCTGGTCCTATGAGCAAGAGTTGTTTTCTGGTAAGAATAGTCAATATTGTGCTGCCATTGCCATACACAGGAAAAATAGCACTGGAGTCTGTTCTCAGCAAGTACAGTGTATTGGACTGAACAGGATCTACTGTTCTTGTCATGTTCCTAAGCAGAATTGAACTAGATATGGCCGTGTGTGTAGGAAGCACAGTTCTTTTGGTTTGAGCAAGTTCACTGTTTGGACCTCTTAGGAAACACAATAGAGTAGAAGAGGGCTTTTTTCTCTAAATCAGAGCGTGTTTCTTGTAAGGAGAGCTAGTGTTTGTTTTCCAGTCCTAAATGGAGTTGCCTCACATGCAGTTTCTGGTCCTACTAGCAAGAGTTGTTTTCTGGTAAGAAGAGTCACTATTGTGCTCCCATTGTCATACACAGGGCAAATAGAGCATGCGTCTCTTCCCAGCAAGTACAGTGTATCACACTGAAGAGGAGCTACTGCTCTTGACAGTTTCCTAAGCAGAGTTGAACTAGATATGGCCGTGTGTGTAGGAAGCACAGTTTTTTTGTTCTGAGCAAGTTCACTGTTCGGAACACATAGGAAACACAGTAGAGTAGAAGAGTGCTCTTTTCTCAAAAGCAGAGTGTGTTTATGGAAGGCGAGCTAGCGTTTGTTTCCCAGTCCTAAATGGAGTTGAGTCACAAGCAGTTTTTTGTCCTACAAGCAAGAGTTGTTTTCTGGTAAGACGAGTCACTATTGTGCTCCAATTGCCATACACAGTGCTAATAGCACTCGCGTCTGTTCCGAGCAAGTACAGTGTATTGGACTGAAGAGGAGCTGCTGTTCTTGTCAGTTTCCTAAGCAGAGTTGAACTAGATATGGCCCGTGTATGTAGGAAGCACAGTTCTTTTGTTCTGAGCAAGCTCACTGTTCTGGCCCTATAGGAAACACAGTAGAGTAGAAGAGTGCTCTTTTCTCAAAAGCAGATTGTGTTTCTTTTAAGGGGAGCTAGCGTTTGTTTTCCATTCCTAAATGGAGTTGAATCCCATGCAGTTTTTGGTCCTACGAGCAAGAGTTGTTTTATGGTAAGGAAAGTCACTATTGTGCTCCAATTGCCATACACAGTGCAAATAGCACATGCGTCTGTTCCCAGCAAGTACAGTGTATCAGACTGAAGAGGAGCTACTGTTCTTGTCAGTTTCCTAAGCAGAGTTAAACTTGATATGGCCCGTGTGTGTAGGAAGCACAGTTCTTATGTTCTGAGCAAGCTCACTGTTCTGGCCCTATAGGAAAAACAGTAGAGTAGAAGAGTGCACTTTTCTTAAAAGCAGAGTGTGTTTCTTGTAAGGCGAGCTCGCGTTCGTTTCCCAGTCCTAAATGGAGTTGAGTCACATGCAGTTTCTGGTCCTACGAGCAAGAGTTGTTTTCTGGTAAGAAGAGTCACTGTTGCGCTCCAAATGTCATATACAGTGCAAATAGCACTCGCGTCTGTTCCCAGCAAGTAAAGTGTATCGGACTGAATAGGAGCTACTGTTCTTGTCAGTTTCCTAAGCAGACTTGATCTAGATATGGCCGTGTGTGTAGGAAGCACAGTTTTTTTGTTCTGAGCAAGCTCACTGTTCGGAACACATAGGAAACACAGTAGAGTAGAAGAGTGCTCTTTTCTCAAAAGCAGAGTGTGTTTTTGGAAGTCGAGCTAGCGTTTGTTTCCCAGTCCTAAATGGAGTTGAGTCACATGCAGTTTTTTGTCCTACGATCAAGAGTTGTTTTCTGGTAAGACGAGTCACTATTGTGCTCCAATTGCCATACACAGTGCAAATAGCACTCGCGTCTGTTCCGAGCAAGTACAGTGTATTGGACTGAAGAGGAGCTACTGTTCTTGTCAGTTTCCTAAGCAGAGTTGAACTAGATATGGCCCGAGTGTAGGAAGCACAGTTCTTTTCTTCTGAGCAAGCTCACTGTTCTGGCCCTATAGGATACACAATAGAGTAGAAGAGTGCTCTTTTCTCTAAAGCAGAGTGTGTTTCTTGTAAGGCGAGCTAGCGTTTGTTTCCCAGTCCTAAATGGAGTGTAATCACATGCAGTTTCTGGTCCTACGAGCAAGAGTTGTTTTATGGTAAGAAGAGTCACTATTGCGCTGCCATTGCCATACACAGGACTAATAGCACTGTTGTCTGTTCCCAGCAGTATAGTGTATTGGACTGAAGAGGATCTACTGTTCTTGTCAGGTTCCTAAGCAGAATTGAACTAGATATGGCCGTGTGTGTAGGAAGCACAGTTCTTTTCTTCTGAGCAAGTTCACTGTTCGGTCCTCTTAGGAAACACAGTAGAGTAGAAGAGTGCTTTTTTCTCTAAATCAGAGTGTGTTTCTTGTAAGGCGAGTTAGTGTTTGTTTCCCAGTCCTAAGTGGAGTTGAATCACATGCAGTTTCTGGTCCTACGAGCAAGAGTTGTTTTCTGGTAAGAAGAGTCACTATTGTGCTCCCATTGTCATACATAGGGCAAATAGCACACGCGTCTGTTCCCAGCATGTACAGTGTATTGGACTGAAGAGGATCTACTGTTCTTGTCAGGTTCCTAAGCAGAGTTGAACTAGATTTGGCCGTGTGTGTAGGAAGCACAGTTCTTTTGTTCTGAGCAAGCTCACTGTTCTGGCCCTATAGGAAACACAGCAGAGTAGAAGAGTGCTCTTTTCTCAAAAGCAGATTGTGTTTCTTGTAAGGGGAGCTAGCGTTTGTTTCCCAGTCCTATATGGAGTTGAATCACATGCAGTTTCTGGACGTACGAGCAAGAGTTGTTTTCTGGTAAGAAGAGTCACTGTTGCGCTCCAAATGTCATATACAGTGCAAATAGCACTCGCGTCTGTTCCCAGCAAGTACAGTGTATCGGACTGAATAGGAGCTACTGTTCTTGTCAGTTTCCAAGCAGACTTGAACTAGATATGGCCGTGTGTGTAGGAAGCACAGTTTTTTTGTTCTGAGCAAGCTCACTGTTCGGAACACATAGGAAACACAGTAGAGTAGAAGAGTGCTCTTTTCTCAAAAGCAGAGTGTGTTTTTGGAAGGTGAGCTAGCGTTTGTTTCCCAGTCCTAAATGGAGTTGAGTCACATGCAGTTTTTTGTCCTACGAGCAAGAGTTGTTTTCTGGTAAGAAGAGTCACTATTGTGCTCCAATTGCCATACACAGTGCAAATAGCACTCGCGTCTGTTCCCAGCAAGTACAGTGTATTGGACTGAATAGGAGCTACTGTTCTTGTCAGTTTCCTAAGCAGAGTTGAACTAGATATGGTCCGTGTGTGTAGGAAGCACAGTTCTTTTGTTCTGAGCAAGCTCACTGTTCTGGCCCGATAGGAAACACAGTAGAGTAGAAGAGTGCTCTTTTCTCAAAAGCGGAGTGTGTTTCTTGTAAGTCGAGCTAGAGTTTGTTTCCCAGTCCTAAATGGAGTTGAATCACATGCAGTTTCTGGTCCTACGAGCAAGAGTTGTTTTCTGGTAAGGAAAGTCACTATTGTGCTCCCATTGCCATACACAGTGCAAATAGCACTCGCGTCTGTTCCCAGCAAGTACAGCGTATTGGACTGAAGAGGAGCTGCTGTTTTTGTCAGTTTCCTTAGCCGAGTTGAACTAGGTATGGCCCGTGTGTGTAGGAATCACAGTTCTTTTGTTCTGAGCAAGCTCACTGTTCTGGCCCTATAGGAAACACAGTAGAGTAGAAGAGTGCTCTTTTCTCTAAGCAGAGTGTGTTTCTTGTAAGGCCAGCTAGCGTTTGTTTCCCAGTCCTAAATGGAGTTGAATCACATGCAGTTTCCTGTCCTACGAGCAAGAGTTGTTATCTGGTAAGAAGAGTCACTATTGTGCTCCAATTGTCATACACAGGGCAAATAGCACTGGCGTCTGTTCCCAGTATGTACAGTGTATTGGACTGAACAGGATCTACTGTTCTTGTCAGGTCCCTAAGCAGAGTTGAACTAGATGTGGCCGTGTGTGTAGGAAGCACAGTTCTTTTGTTCTGAGCAAGCTCACTGTTCTGGCACTATAGGAAACACAGTAGAGTAGAACAGTGCTCTTTTCTGAAAAGCAGAGTGTGTTTCTTGTAAGTCGACCAGCGTTTGTTTCCCAGTCCTAAATGGAGTGGATTCACATGCAGTTTCTGGTCCTACGAGCAAGAGTTGTTTTCTGGTAAGGAAGTCACTATTGTGCTCCCATTGCCATACACAGTTCAAATAGCACTCGCGTCTGTTCCCAGCAAGTACAGTGTATCGGACTGAAGAGGAGCTACTGTTCTTGTCAGTTTCCTAAGCAGAGTTGAACGAGATATGGCCTGTGTGTGTAGGAAGCACAGTTCTTTTGTTCTGAGCAAGTTCACTGTTTGGACCACATAGGAAACACCGTAGAGTAGAAGAGTGCTCTTTTCTCAAAAGCAGAGTGTGATTCATGTAAGTGGAGCTAGCATTTGTTTCCCAGTCCTAAATGGAGTTGAATCCCATGCAGTTTCTGGTCCTACAAGCAAGAGTTGTTTTCTTGTAAGGAAAGTCACTATTGCGCTCCCATTGACATACAGAGTGCAAATAGCACTCGTGTCCGTTCCCAGCAAGTACAGTGTATTGGACTGAAGAGGAGCTACTGTTCTTGTCAGTTTCCAAAGCGGAGTTGAACTAGATATGGCCCGTGTGTGTAGAAAGCACAGTTCTTTTGTTCTGTGCAAGCTCACTGTTCTGGCACTATAGGAAACACAGTAGAGTAGAAGAGTGCTCTTTTCTCTAAAGCAGAGTGTGTTTCTTGTAAGGCGAGCTAGCGTTTGTTTCCCAGTCCTAAATGGAGTTGAATCACACGCAGTTTCTGGTGCTACGAGCAAGAGTTTTTTATGGTAAGAATAGTCACTATTGCGCTGCCATTGCCATACACAGGACAAATAGCACTGCCGTCTGTTCCCATCAAGTACAGTGTATTGGACTGAAGAGGATCTACTGTTCTTGTCAGGTTCCTAATCAGAATTGAACTAGATATGGCCGTGTGTGTTGGAAGCACAGTTCTTTTGTTCTGAGCAAGCTCACTGTTCTGGCCCGACAGGAAACACTTTAGAGTAGAAGAGGCCCTTTTCTCAAAAGCAGAGTGTGTTTCTTGTAAGGCGAGCTAGGGTTTGTTTCCCAGTCCTAAATGGAGTTGAATCCCATGCAGTTTCTGGTCCTAGGAACAAGAGTTGTTTCTGGTAAGAAGAGTCACTATTGCGCTGTCATTGCCATACACAGGACAAATAGAACTGGCGTCTGTTCCCAGGAAGTAGAGTGTATTGGACTGAAGAGGATCTACTGTTCTTGTCAGTTTTATAAGCAGAATTGAACTAGATATGGCCGTGTGTGTAGGAAGCACAGTTTTTTTGTTCTGAGCAAGCTCACTGTTTGGACCCCATAGGAAACACAGTAGAGTAGAAGAGTGCTCTTTTCTCTGAAGCAGATTGTATTTCTTGTAAGGCGAGCTAGCATTTGTTTCCCAGTCCTAAATGGAGTTGAATCACATACAGTTTCTGGTCCTACGAGCAAGAGTTGTTTTCTGGTAAGGAAAGTCACTATAGCGCTCCCATTGACATACACAGTGCAAATAGCACTCGCGTCTGTTCCCAGCATGTACAGTGTATTGGACTGAAGAGGAGGTACTGTTCTTGTCAGTTTCCTAAGCAGAGTTGAACTAGATATGGCTCATGTGTGTAGGAAGCACAGTTCTTTTGTTCTGAGCAAGCTCACTGTTTGGACACCATAGGAAACACAGTAGAGTAGAAGAGTGCTCTTTTCTCAAAAGCAGAGTGTGTTTCTTGTAAGGCAAGCTAGCGTTTGTTTCCCAGTCCTAAATGGAGTTGAATCACATGCAGTTTCTGGTCCTACAAGCAAGAGTTGTTTTGTGGTAAGAAGAGTCACTATTGCACTGCCATTGCCATACACAGGACAAATAGCACTGTTGTCTGTTCCCAGCTGTACATTGTATTGGACTGAAGAGGATCTGCTGTTCTTGTCAGGTTCCTAAGCAGAATTGAACTAGGTGTGGCGGTGTGTGTAGGAAGCTCGATTTTTTGTTCTCAGCAAGCTCAATGTTCGGACCTCATAGGAAGCACAGTAGTGTAGAAGAGTGCTCTTTTCTCAAAAGCAGAGTGTGTTTCTTCTAAGGCGAGCTAGCGTTTGTTTCCTAGTCCTAAATGGAGTTCAATCACAGGCAGTTTCCGGTCCTATGAGCAAGAGTTGTTTTCTGGTAAGAAGAGTCAATATTGCGCTGCCATTGCCATACACAGGACAAATAGTACTGGAGTCTCTTCCCAGCAAGTACAGTGTATTGGACTGAAGAGGATCTACTGTTCTTGTCAGGTTCCTAAGCAGAATTGAACTAGATATGGCCGTGTGTGTAGGAAGCACAGTTCTTTTGTTCTTAGCAAGTTCACTGTTCGGACCTCTTAGGAAACACAATAGAGTAGAAGAGTGCTTTTTTCTCTAACTCAGAGTGTGTTTCTTGTAAGGCGAGTTAGTGTTTGTTTCACAGTCCGAAATGGAGTTGAATCACATGCACTTTCTGGTCCTACGAGCAAGAGTTGTGTTCTGGTAAGAAGAGTCACTATTGTGCTCCAATTGTCATACACAGGGCAAATAGCACACGCGTCTGTTCCCACTATGTACAGTGTATTGGACTGAAGAGGATCTACTGTTCTTGTCAGGTTCCTAAGCAGAGTTGAACTAGATATGGCCGTGTGTGTAGGAAGCACAGTTCTTTTGTTCTGAGCAAGCTCACTGTTCTGCTCCTATAGGAAACACAGTAGCGTAGAAGAGTGCTCTTTTCTCAAAATCAGAGTGTATTTCTTGTAAGGCGAGCTAGCGTTTGTTTCCCAGTTCTATATGGAGTTGAATCACATGCAGTTTCTGGTCCTACGAGCAAGAGTTGTTTTTTGGTAAGAAAAGTCACTATTGCGCTCCCATTGCCATAAACAGTGCAAATAGCACTCGTGTCTGTTCCCAGCAAGTACAGTGTATCGGACTGAAGAGGAGCTACTGTTTCTGTCAGTTTTCTAAGCAGAGTTGAACGAGATATGTCCTGCTTGTGTAGGAAGCACAGTTCTTTTGTTCTGAGCAAGCTCACTGTTTGGACCCCATAGGAAACACAGTAGAGTAGAAGAGTGCTCTTTTCTCTAAAGCAGAGTGTGTTTCTTGTAAGGCGAGCTAGCGTTTGTTTCCCAGTCCTAAATGGAGTTGAATCACATGCAGTTTCTGGTCCTACAAGCAAGAGTAGTTTTCTGGTAAGAAGAGTCACTATTGTGCTGCCATTGCCATACACAGGACAAATAGCACTGGCGTCTCTTCCCAGCAAGTACAGTGCATTGGACGGAAGAGGATCTACTGTTCTTGTCAGGTTCCTAATCAGACTTGAACTAGATATGGTCATGTTTGTAGGAAGCACAGTTTTTTTGTTCTGAGCAAGCTTACTGTTTGGACCCCATAGGGAACACAGTAGAGTAGAAGAGTGCTCTTTTCTCTAAAGCAGAGTGTGTTTCTTGTAAGGCGAGCTCGCCTTTGTTTACCAGTCCTAAATGGAGTTGTCACAGGCAGTTTTTGGTCCTACGAGCAAGAGTTGTTTTATGGTAAGAAGAGTCACTATTGCGCTGCCATTGCCATACACAGGACAAATTCCACTGGCGTCTGTTCCCAGCAAGTACAGTGTATTGGACTAAAGAGGATCTACTGTTCTTGTCAGGTTCCTAAGCAGACTTGAACTAGATATGGCCGTGTGTGTAGGAAGCACAGTTTTTTTGTTCTGAGCAAGCTCACTTTTCGGAACACATAGGAAACACAGTAGAGTAGAAGAGTGCTCTTTTCTCAAAAGCACAGTGTGTTTCATGTAAGGCGAGCTAGCATTTGTTTCCCAGTCCTAAATGGAGTGGAATCACATGCAGTATCTGGTCCAACGAGCAAGAGTTGTTTTCTGGTAAGGAAAGTCCCTATTGCGCTCCCATTGCCATACACAGTGCAAATAGCACTCGCATCTGTTCCCAGCAAGTACAGTGTATCGGACTGAAGAGGAGCTACTGTTCTTCTCAGTTTCCTAAGCCGAGTTTAACTAGATATGGCCCGTGTGTAGGAAGCACAGTTCTTTTGTTCTGAGCAAGCTCACTGTTCTGGCCCTATAGGAAACACAGTAAAGTAGAAGAGTGCTCTTTTCTCTAAAGCAGAGTGTGTTTCTTGTAAGGTGAGCTAGCTTTTGTTTCCCAGTCCTAAATGGAGTTGAAACACTTGCAGTTTCTGGTCCTATGAGCAAGAGTTGTTTTATGGTAAGAAGAGTCACTATTGCGCTGCCATTGCCATACACAGGACAAATAGCACTGGCGTCCTTTCCCAGCAAGTACAGTACATTGGACTGAAGAGGATCTACTGTTCTTGTCAGGTTCCTAAACAGAATTGAACTAGATATGGTCGTGTGTACGAAGCACAGTTCTTTTGTTCTGAGCAAGCTCACTGTTCGGACCCCATAGGAAGCACAGTAGAGTAGAAGTGTGCTCTTTTCTCAAAAGCAGAGTGTGTTTCTTGTAAGGCAAGCTTGCGTTTGTTACCAGTCCTAAATGGAGTGGAATCACATGCAGTTTCTTGTCCATGAGCAAGAGTTGTTTTCTGGTAAGGAAAGTCACTATTGCGCTCCCATTGCCATACACAGTGGAAATAGCACATGCGTCTGTTCCCAGCAAGTACAGTGTATTGGAATGAAGAGGAGCTACTGTTCTTGTCAGGTTCCTAAGCAGAGTTGAACTCGATATGGCCCATGTGTGTAGGAAGCACAGTTCTTATGTTCTGAGCAACCTCACTGTTCTGGCCCTATAGGAAACACAGTAGAGTAGAAGAGTGCTCTTTTCTCTAAAGCAGAGTGTGTTTCTTGTAAGGCCAGCTAGCGTTTGTTTCCCAGTCTTAAATGGAGTTGAGTCACATGCAGTTTTTTGTCCTACGAGCAAGAGTTGTTTTCTGGTAAGAAGAGTCACTATTGTGCTCCCATTGCCATACACAGTGCAAATAGCCCTCCCACCTGTTCCCAGCAAGTACAGTGTATCGGACTGAAGAGGAGCTACTGTTCTTGTCAGTTTCCTAAGCAGAGTTGAACTAGATATGGCCGTGTGTGTAGGAAGCACAGTTCTTATGTTCTGAGCAAGCTCACTGTTCTGGCCCTATAGGAAACAGAGTAGAGTAGAAGAGTGCTCTTTTCTCTAAAGCAGAGTGTGTTTCTTGTAAGGCAAGCTTCCTTTTGTTTCCCAGTCCTAAATGGAGTGGAATCACATGCAGTTTCTGGTCCTACGAGCAAGAGTTGTTTTCTGGTAAAGAAAGTCACTATTGCGCTCCCATTGCCATACACAGTGCAAATAGTTCTCCCGTCTGTACCCAGCAAGTACAGTGTATTGGACTGAAGAGGAGCTACTGTTCTTCTCAGTTTCCTAAGAAGAGTTGAACTAGGTATGGCCCGTGTGTGTAGGATGCACAGTTCTTTTTTTCTGAGCAAGCTCACTGTTCTGGCACTATAGGAAGAACAGTAGAGTAGAAGAGTGCTCTTTTCTCAAAAGCAGAGTGTGTTTCTTGGAAGTCGAGCTAGCGTTTGTTTCTCAGTCCTAAATGGAGTTGAGTCACATGCAGTTTTTGGTCCTACGAGCAAGAGTTGTTTTCTGGTAAGACGAGTCACTATTGTGCTCCAATTACCATACACAGTGCAAATAGCACTCGTGTCTGTTCCCCGCAAGTAAAGTGTATTGGACTGATGAGGAGCTACTGTTCTTCTCAGTTTCCTAAGCAGAGTTGAACTAGATATGGCACGTGTGTGTAGGAACGACAGTTCTTTTGTTCTGACCAAGCTCACTGTTTGGACCCCATAGTAAACACAGTAGAGTAGAAGAGTGCTCTTTTCTCTAAAGCAGAGTGTGTTTCTTGTAAGGCGAGCTAGCGTTTGTTTCCCAGTCCTAAATGGAGTGGAATCACATGCAGTTTCTGGTCCTACGAGCAAGAGTTGTTTTCTGGTAAGGAAAGTCACTATTGTGCTCCCATTGCCATACACAGTGCGAATAGCACAAGTGTCTGTTCCCAGCAAGTACAGTGTATTGGACTGAAGAGGAGCTACTGTTCTTGTCAGTTTCCTAAGCAGAGTTGAACTAGATATGGCCCGTGTATCTAGGAAGCACAGTTCATTTGTTCTGAGCAAGCTAACTGTTCTGGCCCTATAGGAAACACAGTAGAGTAGAAGAGTGCTCTTTTCTCAAAAGCAGAGTGTGTTTCTTGTAAGGTGAGCTAGAGTTTGTTTCCCAGTCCTAAATGGAGTTGAGTCAAATGCAGTTTTTGGTCCTACGAGCAATAGTTGTTTTCTGGTAAGACGAGTCACCATTGTGCTCCAATTGCCATACACAGTGCACATAGCACTCGCGTATGTTCTCAGGAAGTACAGTGTATTGGACTGAAGAGGATCTACTGTTCTTGTCAGGTTCCTAAGCAGACTTGAACTAGATATGGCCGTGTGTGTAGGAAGCACAGTTCTTTTGTTCTGAGCAAGCTCACTGTTCGGAACACATAGGAAACACAGTAGAGTAGAAGAGTGCTCTTTTCTCAAAAGCAGAGTGTGTTTCTTGGAAGTCAAGCTAGCGTTTGTTTCCCAGTCCTAAATGGAGTTGAGTCACATGCAGTTTTTTGTCCAACGAGCAAGAGTTGTTTTCTGGTAAGAGAAGTCACTATTGTGCTCCAATTGCCATACACAGTGCAAATATCACTCGCTTCTGTTCTCCACAAGTATAGTGTATCGGACTGAAGAGGAGCTACTGTTCTTGTCAGGTTCCTAAGCAGAGTTGAACTAGATATGACCCGTGTGTTTAGGAAGCACAGTTCTTTTGTTCTGAGCAAGCTCACTGTTTTGGCCCTATAGGAAACACAGTAGAGTAGAAGAGTGCTCTTTTCTCAAAAGCAGAGTGTGTTTCTTCTAAAGCGAGCTAGAGTTGGTTTCCCAGTCCTAAATGGAGTTGAATCACATGCAGTTTCTGGTCCTACGAACAAGAGTTGTTTTCTGGTAAGGAAAGTCACTATTGCGCTCCCATTGCCCTACACAAGGCAAATAGCACTCGCGTCTTTTCCCAGCAAGTACAGTGTATTGGACTGAATAGGAGCTACTGTTCTTGTCAATTTCCTAAGCAGAGTTGAACTAGATGTGGTCCGTGTGTGTATTAAGCACAGTTCTTTTGTTCTGAGCAAGCTCACTTTTGGACCCCATAGGAAACACAGTAGAGTAGAAGAGTGCTATTTTCTCTAAAGCAGAGTGTGTTTCTTGTAAGGCGAGCTAGCATTTGTTTCCCAATCCTAAATGAGGTGGAATCACATGCAGTTTCTAGTCCTATGAGCAAGAGTTGTTTTCTGGTAAGGAAAGTCACTATTGTGCTCACTTTGGCATACACAGTGCAAATAGCACATGCGTCTGTTCCCAGCAAGTGCAGTGTATAGGACTGAAGAGGAGCTACTGTTCTTGTCAGTTTCCTAAGCAGAGTTGAACTAGATATGGTCAGTGTGTGTAGGAAGCACTGTTCTTTTGTTCTGAGCAAGCTCACTGTTTGGACCCCATAGTAAACACAGTAGAGTAGAAGAGTGCTCTTTTCTCTAAAGCAGAGTGTGTTTCTTGTAAGGCGAGCTAGCATTTGCTTCCCACTCCTAAATGGAGTGGAATCACATGCAGTTTTTGGTCCTACGAGGAAGAGTTGTTTTATGGTAAGAAGAGTCACTATTGCGCTGCCATTGCCATACACAGGACAAATAGCACTGGCGTCTGTTCCCAGCAAGTACAGTGTATTGGACTGAAGAGGATCTACTGTTCTTGTCAGGTTCCTAAGCAGAATTGAGCTAGATATGGCCGTGTGTGTAGGAAGCACAGTTCTTTTGTTCTGAGCAAGCTCACTGTTCGGACACCATAGGAAACACAGTAGAGTAGAAGAGTGCTCTTTTCTCAAAAACAGAGTGTGTTTCTTGTAAGGAGAACTAGCGTTTGTTTCCCAGTCCTAAATGGAGTTGAATCACATGCAGTTTCTGGTCCTAAGAGCAAGAGTTGTTTTCTGGTAAGAAAAGTCACTATTGTGCTCCCCTTGCCATACACAGTGCAAATAGCTCCCGCGTCTGTTCCCAGCAAGTACAGTGTATCAGACTGAAGAGGAGCTACTGTTCTTGTCATTTTCCTAAGCAGAGTTGAACATGATATGGCCCGTGTGTGTAGGAAGCACAGTTCATATGTTCTGAGCAAGCTCACTTTTCTGGCCCTATCGGAAACACAGTAGAGTAGAAGCGTGCTCTTTTCTCAAAAGCAGAGTGTGTTTTTGTAAGGCAAGCTAGCGTTTGTTTCCCAGTCCTAAATGGAGTGGAATCACATGCAGTTTCTGGTCCTACGAGCAAGAGTTGTTTTCTGGTAAGGAAAGTCACTATTGCGCTCCCATTGCCATAAACAGTGCAAATAGCCCTCCCGTCTGTTCCCAGCAAGTACAGTGTATTGGACTGAAGAGGAGCTACTGTTCTTCTCAGTTTCCTAAGCAGACTTGAACTAGATATGGCCCGTGTGTGTAGGAGGCACAGTTCTTATGTTCTGAGCAAGCTCACTGTTCTGGCCCTATAGGAAACACAGTAGAGTAGAAGAGTGCTCTTTTCTCAAAAGCAGAGTGTGTTTCTTGTAAAGCGAGCTAGAGTTTGTTTCCCAGTCCTAAATGGAGTTGAATCACATGCAGTCTCTGGTCCTACGAGCAAGAGATGTTTTCCGGTAAGAAGAGTCACTATTGCGCTGCCTATGCCATACACAGGACAAATAGCACTGTTGTCTGTTCCCAGCAAGTACAGTGTATCGGACTGAAGAGAATCTACTGTTCTTGTCAGGTTCCTAAGCAGAATTGAACTAGATATGGCCGTGTGTGTAGGAAGCACAGTTCTTTTGTTCTGAGCAAGCTCAGTGTTCGGACCCCATAGGAAACACAGTATAGTAGAAGAGTGCTCTTTTCTCAAAAGCAGAGTGTGTTTCTAGTAAGGCGAGCTAGCGTTTGTTTCCCAGTCCGAAATGGAGTTGAGTCACATGCAGTTTTTTGTCCTACGAGCAAGAGTTGTTTTCTGGTAGGGCGTGTCACTATTGTGCTCTAATTGCCATACACAGTGCAAATAGCACTCGCGTCTGTTCCCTGCAAGCACAGTGTATCGGACTGAAGAGGAGCTACTGTTCTTGTCAGTTTCCTAAGCAGAGTTGAACTAGATATGGCCCGTGTGTAGGAAGCACAGTTCTTTGTTTTGAGCAAGCTCACTGTTCTGGCCCTATAGGAAACACAGTAGAGTAGAAGAGTGCTCTTTTCTCTAAAGCAGAGTGTGTTTCTCTAAGGTGAGCTAGCTTTTGTTTCCCAGTCCTAAATGGAGTTGAATCACATGCAGTTTCTGGTCCTACGATCAAGAGTTGTTTTATGGTAAGAAGAGTCACTATTGCACTGCCATTGCCATACACAGGACAAATAGCACTGGCGTCTGTTCCCAGCACGTACAGTGTATTGGACTGAAGAGGATCTACTGTTCTTGTCAGGTTCCTAAGCAGAATTGAACTAGATATGGCCATGTGTGTAGGAAGCAAAATTCTTTTGTTCTGAGCAAGCTCACTGTTCGGACACCATAGGAAACACAGTAGAGTAGAAGAGTGCTCTTTTCTCAAAAGCAGAGTATGTTTTTGTAAGGTGAGCTAGCGTTTGTTTCCTAGTCCTAAATGGAGTTGAATCACATGCAGTTTCTGGTCCTACGAGCAAGAGTTGTTTTCTGGTAAGGAAAGTCACTATTGCGCTCCCATTTCCCTATACAAGGCAAATAGCACTCGAGTCTTTTCCCAGCAAGTACAGTGTATTGGAGTGAATAGGAGCTACTGTTCTTGTCAGTTTCCTAAGCAGAGTTGAACTAGATATGGTCCGTATGTGTAGGAAGCACAGTTCTTTTGTTCTGAGCAAGCTCAATTTTTCGATCTCATAGGAAACACAGTAGAGTAAAAGAGTGCTCTTTTCTCTAAAGCAGAGTGTGTTTTTGTAAGGCGAGCTAGCATTTGTTTCCCAGTCCTAAATGGAGTGGAATCACATGCAGTTTCTGGTCCTACGAGAAAGAGTTGTTTTCTGGTAAGGAAAGTCACTATTGCACTCCCATTGCCATACACAGTGCAAATAGCCCTTCCGTCTGTTCCCAGCAAGTACAGTGTATTGGACTGAAGAGGAGCTACTGTTCTTCTCAGTTTCCTAAGCAGAGTTGAACTAGATATGGTCCGTGTGTGTAGGAAGCACAGTTCTTTTTTTCTGAGCAAGCTCACTGTTCTGGCCCTATAGGAAACACAGTAGAGAAGAAGAGTGTTCTTTTCTCAAAAGCAGAGTGTGTTTCTTGTAAAGCGAGCTAGAGTTTGTTTCCCAGTCCTAAATGGAGATGAATCACATGCAGTTTCTGGTCCTACGAGCAAGAGTTGTTTTCCGGTAAGAAGAGTCACTATTGCACTGCCATTGACATACACAGAACAAATAGCACTCGCATCTGTTCCCAGCAAGTACAGTGTATTGGACTGAAGAGGATCTACTGTTCTTGTCAGGTTCCTAAGCAGACTTGAACTAGATATGGCCGTGTGTGTAGGAAGCACAGTTCTTTTGTTCTGAGCAAGCTCACTGTTCGGACACCATAGGAAACACAGTATAGTAGAAGAGTGCTCTTTTCTCAAAAGCAGAGTGTGTTTCTTGTAAGGAGAACTAGCGTTTGTTTCCCAGTCCTAAATGGAGTTGAATCACATGCAGTTTCTGGTCCTAAGAGCAAGAGTTGTTTTCTGGTAAGAAAAGTCACTATTGTGCTCCCCTTGCCATACACAGTGCAAATAGCTCCCGCGTCTGTTCCCAGCAAGTACAGTGTATCAGACTGAAGAGGAGCTACTGTTCTTGTCAGTTTCCTAAGCAGAGTTGAACATGATATGGCCCGTGTGTGTAGGAAGCACAGTTCATATGTTCTGAGCAAGCTCACTGTTCTGGCCCTATCGGAAACACAGTAGAGTAGAAGCGTGCTCTTTTCTCAAAAGCAGAGTGTGTTTTTGTAAGGCAAGCTAGCGTTTGTTTCCCAGTCCTAAATGGAGTGGAATCACATGCAGTTTCTGGTCCTACGAGCAAGAGTTGTTTTCTGGTAAGGAAAGTCACTATTGCGCTCCCATTGCCATAAACAGTGCAAATAGCCCTCCCGTCTGTTCCCAGCAAGTACAGTGTATTGGACTGAAGAGGAGCTACTGTTCTTCTCAGTTTCCTAAGCAGACTTGAACTAGATATGGCCCGTGTGTGTAGGAGGCACAGTTCTTATGTTCTGAGCAAGCTCACTGTTCTGGCCCTATAGGAAACACAGTAGAGTAGAAGAGTGCTCTTTTCTCAAAAGCAGAGTGTGTTTCTTGTAAAGCGAGCTAGAGTTTGTTTCCCAGTCCTAAATGGAGTTGAATCACATGCAGTCTCTGGTCCTACGAGCAAGAGATGTTTTCCGGTAAGAAGAGTCACTATTGCGCTGCCTATGCCATACACAGGACAAATAGCACTGTTGTCTGTTCCCAGCAAGTACAGTGTATCGGACTGAAGAGAATCTACTGTTCTTGTCAGGTTCCTAAGCAGAATTGAACTAGATATGGCCGTGTGTGTAGGAAGCACAGTTCTTTTGTTCTGAGCAAGCTCAGTGTTCGGACCCCATAGGAAACACAGTATAGTAGAAGAGTGCTCTTTTCTCAAAAGCAGAGTGTGTTTCTAGTAAGGCGAGCTAGCGTTTGTTTCCCAGTCCGAAATGGAGTTGAGTCACATGCAGTTTTTTGTCCTACGAGCAAGAGTTGTTTTCTGGTAGGGCGTGTCACTATTGTGCTCTAATTGCCATACACAGTGCAAATAGCACTCGCGTCTGTTCCCTGCAAGCACAGTGTATCGGACTGAAGAGGAGCTACTGTTCTTGTCAGTTTCCTAAGCAGAGTTGAACTAGATATGGCCCGTGTGTAGGAAGCACAGTTCTTTGTTTTGAGCAAGCTCACTGTTCTGGCCCTATAGGAAACACAGTAGAGTAGAAGAGTGCTCTTTTCTCTAAAGCAGAGTGTGTTTCTCTAAGGTGAGCTAGCTTTTGTTTCCCAGTCCTAAATGGAGTTGAATCACATGCAGTTTCTGGTCCTACGATCAAGAGTTGTTTTATGGTAAGAAGAGTCACTATTGCACTGCCATTGCCATACACAGGACAAATAGCACTGGCGTCTGTTCCCAGCACGTACAGTGTATTGGACTGAAGAGGATCTACTGTTCTTGTCAGGTTCCTAAGCAGAATTGAACTAGATATGGCCATGTGTGTAGGAAGCAAAATTCTTTTGTTCTGAGCAAGCTCACTGTTCGGACACCATAGGAAACACAGTAGAGTAGAAGAGTGCTCTTTTCTCAAAAGCAGAGTATGTTTTTGTAAGGTGAGCTAGCGTTTGTTTCCTAGTCCTAAATGGAGTTGAATCACATGCAGTTTCTGGTCCTACGAGCAAGAGTTGTTTTCTGGTAAGGAAAGTCACTATTGCGCTCCCATTTCCCTATACAAGGCAAATAGCACTCGAGTCTTTTCCCAGCAAGTACAGTGTATTGGAGTGAATAGGAGCTACTGTTCTTGTCAGTTTCCTAAGCAGAGTTGAACTAGATATGGTCCGTATGTGTAGGAAGCACAGTTCTTTTGTTCTGAGCAAGCTCAATTTTTCGATCTCATAGGAAACACAGTAGAGTAAAAGAGTGCTCTTTTCTCTAAAGCAGAGTGTGTTTTTGTAAGGCGAGCTAGCATTTGTTTCCCAGTCCTAAATGGAGTGGAATCACATGCAGTTTCTGGTCCTACGAGAAAGAGTTGTTTTCTGGTAAGGAAAGTCACTATTGCACTCCCATTGCCATACACAGTGCAAATAGCCCTTCCGTCTGTTCCCAGCAAGTACAGTGTATTGGACTGAAGAGGAGCTACTGTTCTTCTCAGTTTCCTAAGCAGAGTTGAACTAGATATGGTCCGTGTGTGTAGGAAGCACAGTTCTTTTTTTCTGAGCAAGCTCACTGTTCTGGCCCTATAGGAAACACAGTAGAGAAGAAGAGTGTTCTTTTCTCAAAAGCAGAGTGTGTTTCTTGTAAAGCGAGCTAGAGTTTGTTTCCCAGTCCTAAATGGAGATGAATCACATGCAGTTTCTGGTCCTACGAGCAAGAGTTGTTTTCCGGTAAGAAGAGTCACTATTGCACTGCCATTGACATACACAGAACAAATAGCACTCGCATCTGTTCCCAGCAAGTACAGTGTATTGGACTGAAGAGGATCTACTGTTCTTGTCAGGTTCCTAAGCAGACTTGAACTAGATATGGCCGTGTGTGTAGGAAGCACAGTTCTTTTGTTCTGAGCAAGCTCACTGTTCGGACACCATAGGAAACACAGTATAGTAGAAGAGTGCTCTTTTCTCAAAAGCAGAGTGTGTTTCTTGTAAGGAGAACTAGCGTTTGTTTCCCAGTCCTAAATGGAGTTGAATCACATGCAGTTTCTGGTCCTAAGAGCAAGAGTTGTTTTCTGGTAAGAAAAGTCACTATTGTGCTCCCCTTGCCATACACAGTGCAAATAGCTCCCGCGTCTGTTCCCAGCAAGTACAGTGTATCAGACTGAAGAGGAGCTACTGTTCTTGTCAGTTTCCTAAGCAGAGTTGAACATGATATGGCCCGTGTGTGTAGGAAGCACAGTTCATATGTTCTGAGCAAGCTCACTGTTCTGGCCCTATCGGAAACACAGTAGAGTAGAAGCGTGCTCTTTTCTCAAAAGCAGAGTGTGTTTTTGTAAGGCAAGCTAGCGTTTGTTTCCCAGTCCTAAATGGAGTGGAATCACATGCAGTTTCTGGTCCTACGAGCAAGAGTTGTTTTCTGGTAAGGAAAGTCACTATTGCGCTCCCATTGCCATAAACAGTGCAAATAGCCCTCCCGTCTGTTCCCAGCAAGTACAGTGTATTGGACTGAAGAGGAGCTACTGTTCTTCTCAGTTTCCTAAGCAGACTTGAACTAGATATGGCCCGTGTGTGTAGGAGGCACAGTTCTTATGTTCTGAGCAAGCTCACTGTTCTGGCCCTATAGGAAACACAGTAGAGTAGAAGAGTGCTCTTTTCTCAAAAGCAGAGTGTGTTTCTTGTAAAGCGAGCTAGAGTTTGTTTCCCAGTCCTAAATGGAGTTGAATCACATGCAGTCTCTGGTCCTACGAGCAAGAGATGTTTTCCGGTAAGAAGAGTCACTATTGCGCTGCCTATGCCATACACAGGACAAATAGCACTGTTGTCTGTTCCCAGCAAGTACAGTGTATCGGACTGAAGAGAATCTACTGTTCTTGTCAGGTTCCTAAGCAGAATTGAACTAGATATGGCCGTGTGTGTAGGAAGCACAGTTCTTTTGTTCTGAGCAAGCTCAGTGTTCGGACCCCATAGGAAACACAGTATAGTAGAAGAGTGCTCTTTTCTCAAAAGCAGAGTGTGTTTCTAGTAAGGCGAGCTAGCGTTTGTTTCCCAGTCCGAAATGGAGTTGAGTCACATGCAGTTTTTTGTCCTACGAGCAAGAGTTGTTTTCTGGTAGGGCGTGTCACTATTGTGCTCTAATTGCCATACACAGTGCAAATAGCACTCGCGTCTGTTCCCTGCAAGCACAGTGTATCGGACTGAAGAGGAGCTACTGTTCTTGTCAGTTTCCTAAGCAGAGTTGAACTAGATATGGCCCGTGTGTAGGAAGCACAGTTCTTTGTTTTGAGCAAGCTCACTGTTCTGGCCCTATAGGAAACACAGTAGAGTAGAAGAGTGCTCTTTTCTCTAAAGCAGAGTGTGTTTCTCTAAGGTGAGCTAGCTTTTGTTTCCCAGTCCTAAATGGAGTTGAATCACATGCAGTTTCTGGTCCTACGATCAAGAGTTGTTTTATGGTAAGAAGAGTCACTATTGCACTGCCATTGCCATACACAGGACAAATAGCACTGGCGTCTGTTCCCAGCACGTACAGTGTATTGGACTGAAGAGGATCTACTGTTCTTGTCAGGTTCCTAAGCAGAATTGAACTAGATATGGCCATGTGTGTAGGAAGCAAAATTCTTTTGTTCTGAGCAAGCTCACTGTTCGGACACCATAGGAAACACAGTAGAGTAGAAGAGTGCTCTTTTCTCAAAAGCAGAGTATGTTTTTGTCAGGTGAGCTAGCGTTTGTTTCCTAGTCCTAAATGGAGTTGAATCACATGCAGTTTCTGGTCCTACGAGCAAGAGTTGTTTTCTGGTAAGGAAAGTCACTATTGCGCTCCCATTTCCCTATACAAGGCAAATAGCACTCGAGTCTTTTCCCAGCAAGTACAGTGTATTGGAGTGAATAGGAGCTACTGTTCTTGTCAGTTTCCTAAGCAGAGTTGAACTAGATATGGTCCGTATGTGTAGGAAGCACAGTTCTTTTGTTCTGAGCAAGCTCAATTTTTCGATCTCATAGGAAACACAGTAGAGTAAAAGAGTGCTCTTTTCTCTAAAGCAGAGTGTGTTTTTGTAAGGCGAGCTAGCATTTGTTTCCCAGTCCTAAATGGAGTGGAATCACATGCAGTTTCTGGTCCTACGAGAAAGAGTTGTTTTCTGGTAAGGAAAGTCACTATTGCGCTCCCATTGCCATACACAGTGCAAATAGCCCTTCCGTCTGTTCCCAGCAAGTACAGTGTATTGGACTGAAGAGGAGCTACTGTTCTTCTCAGTTTCCTAAGCAGAGTTGAACTAGATATGGTCCGTGTGTGTAGGAAGCACAGTTCTTTTTTTCTGAGCAAGCTCACTGTTCTGGCCCTATAGGAAACACAGTAGAGAAGAAGAGTGTTCTTTTCTCAAAAGCAGAGTGTGTTTCTTGTAAAGCGAGCTAGAGTTTGTTTCCCAGTCCTAAATGGAGATGAATCACATGCAGTTTCTGGTCCTACGAGCAAGAGTTGTTTTCCGGTAAGAAGAGTCACTATTGCACTGCCATTGACATACACAGAACAAATAGCACTCGCATCTGTTCCCAGCAAGTACAGTGTATTGGACTGAAGAGGATCTACTGTTCTTGTCAGGTTCCTAAGCAGACTTGAACTAGATATGGCCGTTTGTGTAAGAAGCACAGTTTTTTTGTTCTGAGCAAGCTCACTGTTCGGAACACATAGGAAACACAGTAGAGTAGAAGAGTGCTCTTTTCTGAAAAGCAGAGTGTGTTTCTTGGAAGTCGAGCTAGCGTTTGTTTCCCAGTCCTAAATGGAGTTGAGTCACATGCAGTTTTTTGTCCAACGAGCAAGAGTTGTTTTCTGGTAAGACAAGTCACTATTGTGCTCCAATTGCCATACACAGTGCAAATAGCACTCACGTCTGTTCCCCGCAAGTACAGTGTATTGGACTGAAGAGGAGCTAGTGTTCTTGTCAGTTTCCTAAGCAGAGTTGAACTAGATATGGCCCGTGTGTAGGAAGCACAGTTGTTTTGTTCTGAGCAAGCTCACTGTTTTGACCACATAGGAAACACAGTAGAGTAGAAGAGTGCTCTTTTCTCAAAAGCAGGGTGTGTTTATTGTAAGGCGAGCTAGCGTTTGTTTCCCAGTCCTAAATGGAGTTGAATCACATGCAGTTTTTTGTCCTACGAGCAAGAGTTGTTTTCTGGTAAGAAAGTCACTATTGCGCTGCCATTGCCATACACAGGACAAATAGCACTGGCGTCTGTTGCCAGGAAGTACAGTGTATTGGACTGAAGAGGATCTACTGTTCTTGTCAGGTTTATAAGCAGAATTGAACTAGATATGGCCGTGTGTGTAGGAAGCACAGTTTTTTTGTTCTGAGCAAGTTCACTGTTCGGACCCCTTAGGAAACACAGTAGAGTAGAAGAGTGCTCTTTTCTCTAAAGCAGTATGTGTTTCTTGTAAGGCGAGCTAGCAATTGTTTCCCAGTCCTAAATGGCGTTGAATCACATACAGTTTCTGGTCCTACGAGCAAGAGTTGTTTTCTGGTAAGGAAAGTCACTATTGCTCTCCCATTGCCATACACAGTGCAAATAGCACTCGCGTCTGTTCCCAGCAAGTACAGTGTATTGGACTGAAGAGGAGCTACTGTTCTTGTCAGTTTCCAAAGCAGAGTTGAACTAGATATGGCCCGTGTGTGTAGAAAGCACAGTTCTTTTGTTCTGAGCAAGCTCACTGTTCTGGCCCTATAGGAAACACAGTAGAGTAGAAGAGTGCTCTTTTCTCTAAAGCAGAGTATGTTTCTTGTAAGGCGAGCTAGCGTTTGTTTCCCAGTCCTAAATGGAGTTGAATCACATGCAGTTTCTGGTGCTACGAGCAAGAGTTTTTTATGGTAAGAATAGTCACTATTGCGCTGCCATTGCCATACACAGGACAAATAGCACTGCCGTCTGTTCCCAGCAAGTACAGTGTATTGGACTGAAGAGGATCTACTGTTCTTGTCAGGTTCCTAATCAGAATTGAACTAGATATGGACGTGTGTGTTGGAAGCACAGTTCTTTTGTTCTGAGCAAGCTCACTGTTCTGGCCCGACAGGAAACACTTTAGAGTAGAAGAGGGCTCTATTCTCAAAAGCAGAGTGTGTTTCTTGTAAGGCGAGCTAGTGTTTGTTTCCCAGTCCTAAATGGAGTTGAATCCCATGCAGTTTCTGGTCCTAGGAACAAGAGTTGTTTCTGGTAAGAAGAGTCACTATTGCGCTGTCATTGCCACACACAGGACAAATAGCACTGGCGTCTGTTCCCAGGAAGTAGAGTGTATTGGACTGAAGAGGATCTACTGTTCTTGTCAGTTTTATAAGCAGAATTGAACTAGATATGGCCGTGTGTGTAGGAAGCACAGTTTTTTTGCTCTGAGCAAGCTCACTGTTTGGACCCCATAGGAAACACAGTAGAGTAGAAGAGTGCTCTTTTCTCTAAAGCAGATTGTATTTCTTGTAAGGCGAGCTAGCATTTGTTTCCCAGTCCTAAATGGAGTTGAATCACATACAGTTTCTGGTCCTACGTGCAAGAGTTGTTTTCTGGTAAGGAAAGTCACTATTGCGCTCCCATTGACATACACAGTGCAAATAACACTCGCGTCTGTTCCAGCATGTACAGTGTATTGGACTGAAGAGGAGGTACTGTTCTTGTCAGTTTCCTAAGCAGAGTTGAACTAGATATGGCTCATGTGTGTAGGAAGCACAGTTCTTTTGTTCTGAGCAAGCTCACTGTTTGGACACCATAGGAAACACAGTAGAGTAGAAGAGTGCTCTTTTCTCAAAAGCAGAGTGTGTTTCTTGTAAGGCGAGCTAGTGTTTGTTTCCCAGTCTTAAACGGAGTTGAATCACATGCAGTTTCTGGTCCTACAAGCAAGAGTTGTTTTCTAGTAAGAAGAGTCACTATTGAGCTGCCATTGCCATACACAGGACAAATAGCACTGGCGTCTTTTCCCAGCAAGTACAGTGTATTGGAGGGAAGAGGATCTACTGTTCTTGTCAGGTTCCTAAGCAGACTTGAACTAGATATGGCCGTGTGTGTAGGAAGCACAGTTTTTTTGTTCTGAGCAAGCTCACTGTTCGGAACCCATAGGAAACACAGTAGAGTATAGAGTGCTCTTTCCTCAAAAGCAGAGTGTGTTTCTTGGAAGGCGAGCTAGCGATGGTTCCCAGTCCTAAATGTTGTTGAATCTCATGCAGTTTCTGGTCCTACGAGCAAGAGTTGTTTTCTGGTAAGAAGAGTCACTATTGTGCTGCCATTGCCATACACAGGACAAATAGCACTGGCGTCTGTTCCCAGCAAGTACAGTGTATTGGACTGAAGGGGATCTACTGTTCTTGTCAGTTTCCTAAGCAGAGTTGAACGAGATATGGCCCGTGTGTGTAGGAAGCTCAGTTCTTTTGTTCTGAGCAAGCTCACTGTTTTGACCACATAGGAAACACAGTATAGTAGAAGAATGCTCTTTTGTCAAAAGCACATTGTTTTTCTTGTAAGGCGAGCTCGCATTTCTTTCCCAGTCCTAACTGGAGTTGAATCACATGCAGTTTCTGGTCCTACGAGCAAGAGTTTTTTCTGGTAAGGAAAGTCACTATTGCGCTCACATTGCCATACACAGTGCAAATAGCACTCGCGTCTGTTCCCAGCAATTACAGTGTATTGGACTGAAGAGGATCTACTGTTCTTGTCAGTTTTTTAAGCAGAGTTGAACTAGATATGGCCCGTGTGTGTAGGAAGCACAGTTCTTTTGTTCTGAGCAAGCTCACTGTTCAGACCCTATAGGAAACTCAGTAGGGTAGAAGAGTGCTCTTTTCTCAAAAGCAGAGTGTGTTTCATGTAAGGCGAGCTAGCATTTGTTTCCCAGTCCTAAATGGAGTTGAATCACATGCAGTTTCTGGTCCTACGAGCAAGAGTTGTTTTCTGGTAAGAAGAGTCACTATTGAGCTCCCATTGTCATACACAGGGCAAATAGCACTCGCGTCTGTTCCCAGCAAGTACAGTGTATTGGATTGAAGAGGATCTACTATTCTTGTCAATTTCCTAAGCAGAATTGAACTAGATATGACCGTGTGTGTAGGAAGCACAGTTCTTTTGTTCTGAGCAAGCTCACTGTTTTGGTCCTATAGGAAACACAGTTGAGTAGAAGAGTGCTCTTTTCTCAAAAGCAGAGTGTGTTTCTTGTAAGGCGAGCTCGCGTTTGTTTCCCAGTCTTAAATGGAGTTGCGTCACATGCAGTTTTTGGTCCTATGAGCAAGAGTTGTTTTCTGGTAAGAAGAGTCACTATTGCGCTCCAATTGACATACACAGTGCAAATAGCACTCGCGTCTGTTCCCCGCAAGTACAGTGTATTGGACTGAATAGGAGCTACTGTTCTTGTAAGTTTCCTAAGCAGAGTTGAACTAGATATGGTCCGTGTGTGTAGGAAGCACAGTTCTTTTGTTCTCAGCAAGCTCACTGTTCTGGCCCGATAGGAAACACTGTAGAGTGGAAGAGTGCTCTTTTCTCTAAAGCAGAGTGTGTTTCTTGTAAGGCGAGCTTGCGTTTGTTTCCCAGTCCTAAATGGAGTTGAGTCACATGCAGTTTTTGGTCCTACGAGCAAGAGTTGTTTTCTGGTAAGAAGAGTCACTATTTCGCTCCATTGCCATACACAGTGCAAATAGCACTCGCGTCTGTTCCCAGCAAGTACAGTGTATTGGACTGAATAGGAGCTACTGTTCTTGTCAGTTTCCAAAGCATAGTTGAACTAGATATGGTCCGTTTGTGTAGGAACCACAGTTCTTTTGTTCTCAGCAAGCTCACTGTTCTGGCCCTATAGGAAACACAGTAGAGTAGAACAGTGCTCTTTTCTCAAAAGCAGAGTGTGTTTCTTGTTAGGCGAGCTAGGGTTTGTGTCCCAGTCCTAAATGGAGTTGAATCACATGCAGTTTCTGGTCCTACGAGCAAGAGTTGTTTTATTTTAAGAATAGTCACTATTGCGCTGCCATTGCCATACACAGGACAAATAGCACTGGCATCTGTCCCCAGCAAGTACAGTGTATTGCACTGAAGAGGATCTACTATTCTTGTCAATTTCCTAAGCAGAATTGAACTAGATATGACCGTATGTGTAGGAAGCACAGTTCTTTTGTTCTGAGCAAGCTCACTGTTTTGGTCTTAATGGAAACACAGTTGAGTAGAAGAGTGCTCTTTTCTCAAAAGCAGAGTGTGTTTCTTGTAAGGCGAGCTCGCGTTTGTTTCCCAGGCCTAAATGGAGTTGAGTCACATGCAGTTTTTAGTCCTACGAGCAAGAGTTGTTTTCTGGTAAGACGAGTCACTATTGTGCTCCAATTGCCATACACAGTGCAAATAGGACTCGCGTCTGTTCCCAGCAGGTACAGTGTATTGTACTGAAGAGGAGCTACTGCTCTTGTCAGGTTCCTAAGCAGAGTTGAACTAGATATGGTCCGTGTGTGTAGGAAGCACAGTTCTTTTCTTCTGAGCAAGCTCACTCTTTGGACCCCATAGGAAACACAGTAGAGTAGAAGAGTGCTCTTTTCTCAAAAGCAGAGTGTGTTTCTTGTAAGGCGAGCTAGCATTTGTTTCCCAGACTTAAATGGAGTTGAATCCCATGCAGTTTCTGGTCCTAGGAGCAAGAGTTGTTTTCTGGTAAGAAGAGTCACTATTGTGCTCCCATTGTCATACACAGGGCATATAGCACTCGCGTCTGTTCCCAGCAAGTACAGTGTTTTGGACTAAAGAGGATGTACTATTCTTGTCAGTTTCCTAAGCAGAATTGAACTAGATATGACCGTGTGTTTAGGAAGCACAGTTCTTTTGTTCTGAGCAAGCTCACTGTTTTGGCCCTATAGGAAACACAGTAGAGTAGAAGACTGCTCTTTTCTCAAAAGCAGAGTGTGTTTCTTGTAAGGCGAGCTAGCGATTGTTTCCCAGTCCTAAATGGAGTTGAGTCACATGCAGTTTTTGCTCCTACGAGCAAGAGTTGTTTTCTGGTAAGAAGAGTCACTATTGTGCTCCAATTGCCATACACAGGACAAATAGCACTGCCGTCTGTTCCCAGCAAGTACAGTGTATTGGACTGAATAGGAGCTACTGTTCTTGTCAGTTTCCTAAGCAGAGTTGAACTAGATATGGTTCGTGTGTGTAGGAAGCACAGTTCTTTTGTTCTGAGCAAGCTCACTGTTCTGGCCCAATAGGAAACACAGTAGAATAGAAGAGTGCTCTTTTCTCAAAAGCGGAGTGTGTTTCTTGTAAGGCGAGCTAGCGTTTGTTTCGCAGTCCTAAATGAAGTTGAATCACATGCAGTTTCTGGTCCTACGAGCAAGAGTTGTTTTCTGGTAAGAAGAGTCCCTATTGCGCTCCCATTGTCATACACAGAGCAAATAGTCCTGGCGTCTGTTCCTAGCATGTACAGTGAATTGGACTGAAGAGGAGCTACTGTTCTTGTCAGTTTCCTAAGCAGAGTTGAACTAGATATGACCCGTGTGTGTAGGAAGCACAGTTCTTTTGTTCTGAGCAAGCTCACTGTTCGGACCCATAGGAAACACTTTAGAGTATAAGAGGGCTCTTTTCTCAAAAGCAGAGTGTGTTTCTTGTAATGCGAGCTAGCGTTTGTTTCCCAGTCCTAAATGGTGTTGAATCTCATGCAGTTTCTGGTCCTACGAGCAAGAGTTGTTTTCTGGTAAGAAGAGTCACTATTGTGCTCCCATTTCCAAGCACAGAGCAAATAGCACTGGCGTCTGTTCCCAGCAAGTACAGTGTATCGGACTGAAGAGTAGCTACTGTTCTTGTCAGTTTTATAAGCAAAATTGAACTAGATATGGCCGTGTGTGTAGGAAGCACAGTTTTTTTGTTCTGAGCAAGCTCACTGTTTGGACCCCATAGGAAACACAGTAGAGTAGAAGAGTGCTCTTTTCTCTAAAGCAGATTGTATTTCTTGTAAGGCGAGCTAGCATTTGTTTCCCAGTCCTAAATGGAGTTGAATCACATACAGTTTCTGGTCCTAAGTGCAAGAGTTGTTTTCTGGTAAGGAAAGTCACTATTGAGCTCCCATTGACATACACAGTGCAAATAGCACTCGCGTCTGTTCCAGCATGTACAGTGTATTGGACTGAAGAGGAGGTACTGTTCTTGTCAGTTTCCTAAGCAGAGTTGAACTAGATATGGCTCATGTGTGTAGGAAGCACAGTTCTTTTGTTCTGAGCAAGCTCACTGTTTGGACACCATAGGAAACACAGTAGAGTAGAAGAGTGCTCTTTTCTCAAAAGCAGAGTGTGTTTCTTGTAAGGCGAGCTAGTGTTTGTTTCCCAGTCTTAAACGGAGTTGAATCACATGCAGTTTCTGGTCCTAAAAGCAAGAGTTGTTTTCTAGTAAGAAGAGTCACTATTGAGCTGCCATTGCCATACACAGGACAAATAGCACTGGCGTCTTTTCCCAGCAAGTACAGTGTATTGGAGGGAAGAGGATCTACTGTTCTTGTCAGGTTCCTAAGCAGACTTGAACTAGATATGGCCGTGTGTGTAGGAAGCACAGTTTTTTTGTTCTGAGCAAGCTCACTGTTCGGAACCCATAGGAAACACAGTAGAGTATAGAGTGCTCTTTCCTCAAAAGCAGAGTGTGTTTCTTGGAAGGCGAGCTAGCGATGGTTCCCAGTCATAAATGGAGTTGAGTCACATGCAGTTTTTTGTTTTACGAGCAAGAGTTGTTTTCTGGTAAGACGAGTCACTATTGTGCTCCAATAGCCTTACACAGTGCAAATAGCACTCGCGTCTGTTCCCCGCAAGTACAGTGTATTGGACTGAAGAGGAGCTACTGTTCTTGTCAGTTTCCTAAGCAGAGTTGAACTAGATATGGCCCGTGTGTGTAGGAAGCACAGTTCTTTTGTTCTGAGCAAGCTCACTGTTCGGACCCCATAGGAAAGACAATAGAGTAGAAGAGTGCTCTTTTCTCAAAAGCAGAGTGTGTTTCTTGTTAGGCGAGCTAGCATTTGTTTCCCAGTCCTAAATGGAGTTGAATCACATGCAGTTTCTGGTCCTACGAGCAAGAGTTGTTTTCTGGTAAGAAGAGTCACTATTGTGCTCCCATTGTCATACACAGGGCAAATAGCACTCGCGTCTGTTCCCAGCAAGTACAGTGTATTGGACTGAATAGGAGCTACTGTTCTTGTCAGTTTCCTAAGCAGAGTTGAACTAGATATGGCCCGTGTGTATGGGAAGCACAGTTCTTTTGTTCTGAGCAAGCTCACTGTTCGGACCCATAGGAAACACTTTAGAGTATAAGAGGGCTCTTTTCTCAAAAGCAGAGTGTGTTTCTTGTAATGTGAGCTAGCGTTTGTTTCCCAGTCCTAAATGTTGTTGAATCTCATGCAGTTTCTGGTCCTACGAGCAAGAGTTGTTTTCTTGTAAGAAGAGTCACTATTGTGCTCCCATTGCCAAGCACAGAGCAAATAGCACTCGCGTCTGTTCCCAGCAATTACAGTGTATTGGACTGAAGAGGAGCTACTGTTCTTGTCGGTTTCCTAAGCAGAGTTGAACTAGATATGGTCCGTGTGTAGGAAGCACAGTTTTCTGTTCTGAGCAAGCTCACTGTTTGGACCCCGTAGGAAACACAGTAGAGTAGAAGAGTGCTCTTTTCTCAAAAGCAGAGTGTGTTTCTTGTAAGGCGAGCTAGCATTTGTTTCCCAGTCCTAAATGGAGTTGAATCACATGCAGTTTCTGGTCCTACGAGCAAGAGTTGTTTTCTGGTAAGAAGAGTCACTATTGCGCTGCCATTGCCATACACAGGACAAATAGCACTGGCGTCTGTTCCCAGCAAGTACAGTGTATTGGACTGAAGGGGATCTACTGTTCTTGTCAGTTTCCTAAGCAGAATTGAATAGATATGGCCGCTGTGTGCAGGAAGCACAGTTCTTTTGTTCTGAGGAAGCTCACTCATCTGGCCCTATAGGAAACACAGTATAGTAGAAGAATGCTCTTTTATCAAAAGCACAGAGCTTTTCTTGTAAGGCGAGCTCCCATTTCTTTCCCAGTCCTAAATTGAGTTGAGACACATGCAGTTTTTGGTCCTACGAGCAAGAGTTTTTTCTGGTAAGAAGAGTCACTATTGCACTCTCATATCCATACACAGTGCAAATAGCACTTGCATCTGTTCCCAGCAAGTACAGTGTATTGGACTGAAGAGGATCTACTGTTCTTGTCAGTTTTTTAAGCAGAGTTGAACTAGATATGGCCCGTGTGTGTAGGAAGCACAGTTCTTTTGTTCTGAGCAAGCTCACTGTTCAGACCCCATAGGAAACTCAGTAGGGTAGAAGAGTGCTCTTTTCTCAAAAGCAGAGTGTGTTTCATGTAAGGCGAGCTAGCATTTGTTTCCCAGTCCTAAATGGAGTTGAATCACATGCAGTTTCTGGTCCTACGAGCAAGAGTTGTTTACTGGTAAGGAAAGTCACTATTGAGCTCGCCTTGCCATACACAGTGCAAATAGCTCTCGCGTCTGTTCCCAGTAAGTACAGTGTATCGGACTGAAGAGGAGCTACTGTTCTTGTCAGTTTCCTAAGCAGAGTTGAACTAGATATGGCCCGTGTGTGTAGGAAGCACAGTTCTTATGTTCTGAGCAAGTTCACTCTTCTGGCCCTACAGGAAACACAGTAGAGTAGAAGAGTGCTCTTTTCTCAAAAGCAGAGTGTGTTTTTGTAAGGCGAGCTAGCATTTGTTTCCCAGTCCTATATGGATTTGAATCACATGCGGTTTCTGGTCCTATGAGCAAGAGTTGTTTTCTGGTAAGGAAAGTCACTATTGTGCTCCCATTGCCATACACAGTGCAAATAGCCCTCCCGTCTGTTCCCAGCAACTACAGTGTATTGGACTGAAGAGGAGCTACTGTTCTTCTCAGTTTCCTAAGCAGAGTTGAACTAGATATGGCCTGTGTGTGTAGGAAGCACAGTTCTTTTGTTCTGAGCAAGTTCACTGTTCGGACCCCACAGGAAGCACAGTAGAGTAGAAGAGTGCTCTTTTCTCAAAAGCAGAGTGTGTTTCATGTAAGGCGAGCTAGCATTTGTTTCCCAGTCCTAAATGGAATTGAATCACATGCAGTTTCTGGTCCTACGAGCAAGAGTTGTTTTCTGGTAAGAAGAGTCACTATTGCGCTGCCATTGCCATACACAGGACAAATAGCACTGGCATCTGTTCCCAGCAAGTACAGTGTATTGAACTGAAGAGGATCTACTGTTCTTCTCAGGTTCCTAAGCAGACTTGAACTAGATATGGCCGTGTGAGTAGGAAGCACAGTTTTTTTTTTCTGAGCAAGCTCACTGTTCGGAACATATAGGAAACACAGTAGAGTAGAAGAGTGCTCTTTTCTCAAAAGCAAAGTGTGTTTCTTGAAAGTTGAGCTACCGTTTGTTTCCCAGTCCTAAATGGAGTGGAATCACATGCAGTTTCTGGTTACGAGCAAGAGTTGTTTTCTGGTAAGGAAAGTCACTATTGTGCTCCCATTGCCATACACAGTGCAAATAGCCCTCCCGTCTGTTCCCAGCAATACAGTGTATCAGACTGAAGAGGAGCTACTGTTCTTGTCAGTTTCCTAAGCAGAGTTGAACTAGATATGGCCCGTGTGTAGGAAGCACAGTTCTTTTGTTCTGAGCAAGCTCACTGTTCTGGCCCTATAGGAAAAACAGTAGAGTAGATGAGTGCTCTTTTCTCTAAAGCAGAGTGTGTTTATTGCAAGGTGAGCTAGCTTTTGTTTCCCAGTCTTAAATGGAGTTGAATCACATGCAGTTTCTGGTCCTACAAGCAAGAGTTGTTTTCTGGTAAGAAGAGTCACTATTGCGCTGCCATTGCCATACACAGGACAAATAGTACTGGCGTCTGTTGCCAGCAAGTACAGTGTATTGAACTGAAGAGGATCTACTGTTCTTCTCAGGTTCCTAAGCAGACTTGAACCAGATATTGCCGTGTGAGTAGGAAGCACAGTTTTTTTTTTTCTTAGCAAGCTCACTGTTCGGAACATATAGGAAACACAGTAGAGTAGAAGAGTGCTCTTTTCTCAAAAGCAAAGTGTGTTTCTTGGAAGTTGAGCTACCGTTTGTTTCCCAGTCCTAAATGGAGTGGAATCACATGCAGTTTCTGGTCCTACGAGCAAGAGTTGTTTTCTGGTAAGACGAGTCACTATTGTGCTCCAATTGCCATACACAGTGCAAATAGCACTCGCATATGTAACCCGCAAGTACAGTGTATTGGACTGAAGAAGATCTACTGTTCTTGTCAGTTTCCTAAGCAGAGTTGAACTAGATATGGCCCGTGTGTGTAGGAAGCACAGTTCTTTTGTTCTGAGTAAGCTCACTGTTCGGACCCCATAGGAAGCACAGTAGATTAGAAGAGTGCTCTTTTCTCAAAAGCAGAGTGTGTTTCTTGTAAGGCGAGCTAGCATTTGTTTCCCAGTTCTAAATGGAGTAGAATCACATGCAGTTTCTGGTCCTATGATCAAGAGTTGTTTTCTGGTAAGGAAAGTCACTATTGCGCTTCTATTGCCATACACAGTGCAAATAGCACTCTCGTCTGTTCCCAGCAAGTACAGTGTATCGGACTGAAGAGGAACTACTGTTCTTGTAAGTTTCCTAAGCAGAGTTGAACGAGATATGGCCCGTGTGTAGGAAGCACAGTTCTTTTTTTCTGAGCAAGCTCACTCTTCTGGCCTTATAGGAAACACAGTAGAGAAGAAGAGTGCTCTTTTCTCAAAAGCAGAGTGTGTTTCTTGTAACGCGAGCTAGAGTTTGTTTCCCAGTCCTAAATGGAGTTGAATCACATGCAGTTTCTGCTCCTAAGAGCAAGAGTTGTTTTCTGGTAAGAAGAGTCACTATTGAGCTGCCATTGCCATACACAGGACAAATAGCACTGGCGTCTGTTCCCAGCAAGTAGAGTGTATTGAACTGAAGAGGATCTACTGTTCTTGTCAGGTTCCTAAGCAGACTTGAACTAGATATGGCCGTGTGAGTAGGAAGCACAGTTTTTTTGTTCTGAGCAAGCTCACTGTTCTGGCCCTATAGGAAACACAGTAGAGTAGAAGAGTGCTCTTTTCTCAAAAGCAAAGTGTGTTTCTTGGAAGTCGAGCTAGCGTTTGTTTCCCAGTCCTAAATGGAGTTGAGTCACGTGCAGTTTTTTGTCCTACGAGCAAGAGATGTCTTCTGGTAAGACAAGTCACTATTGTGCTCCAATTGCCATACACAGGACAAATAGCACTGGCGTCTGTTTCCAGGAAGTACAGTGTATTGGACTGAAGAGGATCTACTGTTCTTGTCAGGTTCCTAAGCAGACTTGAACTAGATATGGCCGTGTGTGTAGGAAGCACAATTTTTTTGTTCTGAGCAAGCTCACTGTTCGGAACACATAGGAAACACAGTAGAGTAGAAGAGTGCTCTTTTCTCAAAAGCAGAGTTTGTTTCTTGTAAGGCGAGCTAGCGTTTGTTTCCCAGTCCTAAATGGAGTTGAGTCATATGCAGTTTTTTGTCCTATGAGCAAAAGTCGTTTTCTGGTAAGACAAGTCACTATTGTTCTCCAATTGCCATACACAATGCAAATAGCACTCGCGTCTGTTCCCCGCAAGTACAGTGTATTGGACGGAAGAGGAGCTACTGTTCTTGTCAGTTTCCTAAGCAGAGTTGAACTAGATATGGCCCGTGTGTAGGAAGCACAGTTGTTTTTTTCTGAGCAAGCTCACTGTTCTGGCCCTATAGGAAACACAGAAGAGTAGAAGAGTGTTCCTTTATCAAAAGCAGAGTGTGTTTCATGTAAGGCGAGCTAGCATTTGTTTCCCAGTCCTAAATGGAGTTGAATCACATGCAGTTTCTGGTCCTACGAGCAAGAGTTGTTTACTGGTAAGGAAAGTCACTATTGAGCTCGCCTTGCCATACACAGTGCAAATAGCTCTCGCGTCTGTTCCCAGTAAGTACAGTGTATCGGACTGAAGAGGAGCTACTGTTCTTGTCAGTTTCCTAAGCAGAGTTGAACTAGATATGGCCCGTGTGTGTAGGAAGCACAGTTCTTATGTTCTGAGCAAGTTCACTCTTCTGGCCCTACAGGAAACACAGTAGAGTAGAAGAGTGCTCTTTTCTCAAAAGCAGAGTGTGTTTTTGTAAGGCGAGCTAGCATTTGTTTCCCAGTCCTATATGGATTTGAATCACATGCGGTTTCTGGTCCTATGAGCAAGAGTTGTTTTCTGGTAAGGAAAGTCACTATTGTGCTCCCATTGCCATACACAGTGCAAATAGCCCTCCCGTCTGTTCCCAGCAACTACAGTGTATTGGACTGAAGAGGAGCTACTGTTCTTCTCAGTTTCCTAAGCAGAGTTGAACTAGATATGGCCTGTGTGTGTAGGAAGCACAGTTCTTTTGTTCTGAGCAAGTTCACTGTTCGGACCCCACAGGAAGCACAGTAGAGTAGAAGAGTGCTCTTTTCTCAAAAGCAGAGTGTGTTTCATGTAAGGCGAGCTAGCATTTGTTTCCCAGTCCTAAATGGAATTGAATCACATGCAGTTTCTGGTCCTACGAGCAAGAGTTGTTTTCTGGTAAGAAGAGTCACTATTGCGCTGCCATTGCCATACACAGGACAAATAGCACTGGCATCTGTTCCCAGCAAGTACAGTGTATTGAACTGAAGAGGATCTACTGTTCTTCTCAGGTTCCTAAGCAGACTTGAACTAGATATGGCCGTGTGAGTAGGAAGCACAGTTTTTTTTTTCTGAGCAAGCTCACTGTTCGGAACATATAGGAAACACAGTAGAGTAGAAGAGTGCTCTTTTCTCAAAAGCAAAGTGTGTTTCTTGAAAGTTGAGCTACCGTTTGTTTCCCAGTCCTAAATGGAGTGGAATCACATGCAGTTTCTGGTTACGAGCAAGAGTTGTTTTCTGGTAAGGAAAGTCACTATTGTGCTCCCATTGCCATACACAGTGCAAATAGCCCTCCCGTCTGTTCCCAGCAATACAGTGTATCGGACTGAAGAGGAGCTACTGTTCTTGTCAGTTTCCTAAGCAGAGTTGAACTAGATATGGCCCGTGTGTAGGAAGCACAGTTCTTTTGTTCTGAGCAAGCTCACTGTTCTGGCCCTATAGGAAAAACAGTAGAGTAGATGAGTGCTCTTTTCTCTAAAGCAGAGTGTGTTTATTGCAAGGTGAGCTAGCTTTTGTTTCCCAGTCTTAAATGGAGTTGAATCACATGCAGTTTCTGGTCCTACAAGCAAGAGTTGTTTTCTGGTAAGAAGAGTCACTATTGCGCTGCCATTGCCATACACAGGACAAATAGTACTGGCGTCTGTTGCCAGCAAGTACAGTGTATTGAACTGAAGAGGATCTACTGTTCTTCTCAGGTTCCTAAGCAGATTTGAACCAGATATTGCCGTGTGAGTAGGAAGCACAGTTTTTTTTTTTCTTAGCAAGCTCACTGTTCGGAACATATAGGAAACACAGTAGAGTAGAAGAGTGCTCTTTTCTCAAAAGCAAAGTGTGTTTCTTGGAAGTTGAGCTACCATTTGTTTCCCAGTCCTAAATGGAGTGGAATCACATGCAGTTTCTGGTCCTACGAGCAAGAGTTGTTTTCTGGTAAGACGAGTCACTATTGTGCTCCAATTGCCATACACAGTGCAAATAGCACTCGCATCTGTAACCCGCAAGTACAGTGTATTGGACTGAAGAAGATCTACTGTTCTTGTCAGTTTCCTAAGCAGAGTTGAACTAGATATGGCCCGTGTGTGTAGGAAGCACAGTTCTTTTGTTCTGAGTAAGCTCACTGTTCGGACCCCATAGGAAGCACAGTAGATTAGAAGAGTGCTCTTTTCTCAAAAGCAGAGTGTGTTTCTTGTAAGGCGAGCTAGCATTTGTTTCCCAGTTCTAAATGGAGTTGAATCCCATGCAGTTTCTGGTCCTATGATCAAGAGTTGTTTTCTGGTAAGGAAAGTCACTATTGCGCTCCCATTGCCATACACAGTGCAAATAGCACTCTCGTCTGTTCCCAGCAAGTACAGTGTATCGGACTGAAGAGGAACTACTGTTCTTGTCAGTTTCCTAAGCAGAGTTGAACGAGATATGGCCCGTGTGTAGGAAGCACAGTTCTTTTTTTCTGAGCAAGCTCACTGTTCTGGCCTTATAGGAAACACAGTAGAGAAGAAGAGTGCTCTTTTCTCAAAAGCAGAGTGTGTTTCTTGTAACGCGAGCTAGAGTTTGTTTCCCAGTCCTAAATGGAGTTGAATCACATGCAGTTTCTGCTCCTAAGAGCAAGAGTTGTTTTCTGGTAAGAAGAGTCACTATTGAGCTGCCATTGCCATACACAGGACAAATAGCACTGGCGTCTGTTCCCAGCAAGTAGAGTGTATTGAACTGAAGAGGATCTACTGTTCTTGTCAGGTTCCTAAGCAGACTTGAACTAGATATGGCCATGTGAGTAGGAAGCACAGTTTTTTTGTTCTGAGCAAGCTCACTGTTCTGGCCCTATAGGAAACACAGTAGAGTAGAAGAGTGCTCTTTTCTCAAAAGCAAAGTGTGTTTCTTGGAAGTCGAGCTAGCGTTTGTTTCCCAGTCCTAAATGGAGTTGAGTCACGTGCAGTTTTTTGTCCTACGAGCAAGAGATGTCTTCTGGTAAGACAAGTCACTATTGTGCTCCAATTGCCATACACAGGACAAATAGCACTGGCGTCTGTTCCCAGGAAGTACAGTGTATTGGACTGAAGAGGATCTACTGTTCTTGTCAGGTTCCTAAGCAGACTTGAACTAGATATGGCCGTGTGTGTAGGAAGCACAATTTTTTTGTTCTGAGCAAGCTCACTGTTCGGAACACATAGGAAACACAGTAGAGTAGAAGAGTGCTCTTTTCTCAAAAGCAGAGTTTGTTTCTTGTAAGGCGAGCTAGCGTTTGTTTCCCAGTCCTAAATGGAGTTGAGTCATATGCAGTTTTTTGTCCTATGAGCAAAAGTTGTTTTCTGGTAAGACAAGTCACTATTGTTCTCCAATTGCCATACACAATGCAAATAGCACTCGCGTCTGTTCCCCGCAAGTACAGTGTATTGGACGGAAGAGGAGCTACTGTTCTTGTCAGTTTCCTAAGCAGAGTTGAACTAGATATGGCCCGTGTGTAGGAAGCACAGTTGTTTTTTTCTGAGCAAGCTCACTGTTCTGGCCCTATAGGAAACACAGAAGAGTAGAAGAGTGTTCCTTTATCAAAAGCAGAGTGTGTTTCATGTAAGGCGAGCTAGCATTTGTTTCCCAGTCCTAAATGGAGTTGAATCACATGCAGTTTCTGGTCCTACGAGCAAGAGTTGTTTACTGGTAAGGAAAGTCACTATTGAGCTCGCCTTGCCATACACAGTGCAAATAGCTCTCGCGTCTGTTCCCAGTAAGTACAGTGTATCGGACTGAAGAGGAGCTACTGTTCTTGTCAGTTTCCTAAGCAGAGTTGAACTAGATATGGCCCGTGTGTGTAGGAAGCACAGTTCTTATGTTCTGAGCAAGTTCACTCTTCTGGCCCTACAGGAAACACAGTAGAGTAGAAGAGTGCTCTTTTCTCAAAAGCAGAGTGTGTTTTTGTAAGGCGATCTAGCATTTGTTTCCCAGTCCTATATGGATTTGAATCACATGCGGTTTCTGGTCCTATGAGCAAGAGTTGTTTTCTGGTAAGGAAAGTCACTATTGTGCTCCCATTGCCATACACAGTGCAAATAGCCCTCCCGTCTGTTCCCAGCAACTACAGTGTATTGGACTGAAGAGGAGCTACTGTTCTTCTCAGTTTCCTAAGCAGAGTTGAACTAGATATGGCCTGTGTGTGTAGGAAGCACAGTTCTTTTGTTCTGAGCAAGTTCACTGTTCGGACCCCACAGGAAGCACAGTAGAGTAGAAGAGTGCTCTTTTCTCAAAAGCAGAGTGTGTTTCATGTAAGGCGAGCTAGCATTTGTTTCCCAGTCCTAAATGGAATTGAATCACATGCAGTTTCTGGTCCTACGAGCAAGAGTTGTTTTCTGGTAAGAAGAGTCACTATTGCGCTGCCATTGCCATACACAGCACAAATAGCACTGGCATCTGTTCCCAGCAAGTACAGTGTATTGAACTGAAGAGGATCTACTGTTCTTCTCAGGTTCCTAAGCAGACTTGAACTAGATATGGCCGTGTGAGTAGGAAGCACAGTTTTTTTTTTCTGAGCAAGCTCACTGTTTGGAACATATAGGAAACACAGTAGAGTAGAAGAGTGCTCTTTTCTCAAAAGCAAAGTGTGTTTCTTGAAAGTTGAGCTACCGTTTGTTTCCCAGTCCTAAATGGAGTGGAATCCCATGCAGTTTCTGGTTACGAGCAAGAGTTGTTTTCTGGTAAGGAAAGTCACTATTGCGCTCCCATTGCCATACACAGTGCAAATAGCCCTCCCGTCTGTTCCCAGCAATACAGTGTATCGGACTGAAGAGGAGCTACTGTTCTTGTCAGTTTCCTAAGCAGAGTTGAACTAGATATGGCCCGTGTGTAGGAAGCACAGTTCTTTTGTTCTGAGCAAGCTCACTGTTCTGGCCCTATAGGAAACACAGTTGAGTAGAAGAGTGCTCTTTTCTCAAAAGCAGAGTGTGTTTCTTGTAAGGCGAGCTAGCGTTTGTTTCCCAGTCCTAAATGGAGTTGAGTCACATGCAGTTTTTTGTTCTATGAGCAAGAATTTTTTTCTGGTAAGACGAGTCACTATTGTGCTCCAATTGCCATACACAGTACAAATAGCACTCGCGTCTGTTCCCCGCAAGTACAGTGTATTGGACTGAAGAAGATCTGTTCTTGTCAGTTTCCTAAGCAGAGTTGAACTAGATATGGCCCGTGTGTGTAGGAAGCACAGTTCTTTTGTTCTGAGTAAGCTCACTGTTCGGACCCCATAGGAAGCACAGTAGATTAGAAGAGTGCTCTTTTCTCAAAAGCAGAGTGTGTTTCATGAAAGGCGAGCTAGCATTTGTTTCCCAGTCCTAAATGGAGTTGAATCACATGCAGTTTCTGGTCCTATGATCAAGAGTTGTTTTCTGGTAAGGAAAGTCACTATTGTGCTCCCATTGCCATACACAGTGCAAATAGCACTCGCGTCTGTTCCCAGCAAGTACAGTGTATCGGACTGAAGAGGAGCTACTGTTCTTGTCAGTTTATAAAGCAGAGTTGAACTAGATATGGCCCGTGTGTAGGAAGCACAGTTTTTTTGTTCTGAGCAAGCTCACTTTTCGGAACACATAGGAAACACAGTAGAGTAGAAGAGTGCTCTTTTCTCTAAAGCAGAGTGTGTTTCGTGCTAGGTGAGCTAGCTTTTGTTTCCCAGTCCTGAATGGAGTTCAATCACATGCAGTTTCTGGTCCTACAAGCAAGAGTTGTTTTCTGGTAAGGAAAGTCACTATTGCGCTCCCTTTGCCATACACAGTGCAAATAGCCCTCCTGTCTGTTCCCAGCAACTACAGTGTATTGGACTGAAGAGGAGCTACTGTTCTTCTCAGTTTCCTAAGCAGAGTTGAACTAGATATGGCCTGTGTGTGTAGGAAGCACAGTTCTTTTTTTCTGAGCAAGCTCACTGTTCTGGCCCTATTGGAAACACAGTAGAGTAGAAGAGTGCTCTTTTCTCAAAAGCAGAGTGTGTTTCTTTTAAAGTGAGCTAGAATTTGTTTCCCAGTCCTAAATGGAGTTGAATCACATGCAGTTTCTGGTCCTACGAGCAAGAGTTGTTTTATAGTAAGAAGAGTCACTATTGCACTGCCATTGCCATACACAGGACAAATAGCACTGGCGTCTCTTCCCAGCAAGTACAGTGTATTGAACTGAAGAGGATCTACTGTTCTTGTCAGGTTCCTAAGCAGACTTGAACTAGATATGGCCGTGTGAGTAGGAAGCACAGTTTTTTTTTTCTGAGCAAGCTCACTGTTCGGAACATATAGGAAACACAGTAGAGTAGAAGAGTGCTCTTTTCTCAAAAGCAAAGTGTGTTTCTTGGAAGTTGAGCTAGCGTTTGTTTCCCAGTCCTAAATGGAGTTGAGTCACATGCAATTTTTTGTCCTATGAGCAAGACTTGTTTTCTGGTAAGGAAAGTCACTATTGTACTCCCATTGCCATACACAGTGCAAATAGCACTCGCATCTGTTCCCCGCAAGTACAGTGTATCGGACTGAAGAGGAGCTACTGTTCTTGTTTGTTTCCTAAGCAGAGTTGAACTAGATATGGCCCGTGTGTGTAGAAAGCACAGTTCTTTTGTTCTGAGCAAGCTCACTGTTCGGACCCCATAGGAAACATAGTAGAGTAAAAGAGTGCTCTTTTCTCCAAAGCAGAGTGTGTTTCTTGTAAGGCGAGCTAGCATTTGTTTCCCAGTCCTAAATGGAGTTGAATCACATGCAGTTTCTGGTCCTACGAGCAAGAGTTGTTTTCTGGTAAGGAAAGTCACTGTTGCGCTCCCATTGCCATACACAGTGCAAATAGCACTCGCGTCTGTTCCCAGCAAGTACAGTGTATCGTACTGAAGAGGAGCTACTGTTCTTGTCAGTTTCCTAAGCAGAGTTGAACTAGTTATGGCCTGTGTGTAGGAAGCACAGTTCTTTTGTTCTGAGAAAGCTCACTGTTCTGGCCCTTTAGGAAACACAATAGAGTAGAAGAGTGCGCTTTTCCCTAAAGCAGAGTGTGTTTCTTGTAAGGCGAGCTAGCGTTTGTTTCCCAGTACTAAATGGAGTTGAATCACATGCAGTTTCTGGTCCTACGAGCAAGAGTTGTTTTATGGTAAGAAGAGTCACTATTGCACTGCCATTGCCATACACAGGACAAATAGCACTGGCGTCTGTTCCCAGCAAGTACAGTGTATTGTACAGAAGAGGATCTACTGTTCTTGTCAGGTTCCTAAGCAGAGTTGAACTAGATATGGCCGTGTGTGTAGGAAGCACAGTTCTAATGTTCTGAGCAAGTTCAATCTTCTGGCTCTATATTAAACACAGTAGAGTAGAAGAGTGCTCTTTTTTCAAAAGCATAGTGTGTTTCTTGCAAGGAGAGCTAGCGTTTGTTTCATAGTCCTCAATGGAGTTGAGTCCCATGCAGTTTTTTGTCCTATGAACAAAAGTTGTTTTCTGGTAAGTCAAGTCACTATTGTGCTCCAATTGCCATACACAGTGCAAAGAGCACTCGCGTCTGTTCCCTGCAAGTACAGTGTATCCGACTGAAGAGGTGCTACTGTTCTTGTCAGTTTCCTAAGCAGAGTTGAACGAGATATGGCCCTGTGTGTAGGAAGCACAGTCCTTTTTTTCTGAGCAAGCTCACTGTTCTGGCCCTATATGAAACACAGTAGAGTCGAAGAGTGCTCTTTTTTCTAAAGTAGAGTGTGTTTCATGTAAGGCGAGCTAGCATTTGTTTCCCAGTCCTAAATGGAGTTGAACCTCATGCAGTTTCTGGTCTTACGAGCCAGAGTTGTTTTCTGGTAAGGAGTGTCACTATTGCGCTCCCATTGCCATACACAGTGCACATAGCACTCGCGTCTGTTCCCAGCAAGTACAGTGTATCAGACTGAAGAGGAGCTACTGTTCTTGTCAGTTTCCTAAGCAGAGTTGAACTAGATATGGCCCGTGTGTAGGAAGCACAGTTCTTTTGTTCTGAGCAAGCTCACAGTTCTGGCCCTATAGGAAAAACAGTAGAGTAGAAGAGTGCTCTTTTCTCTAAAGCAGAGTGTGTTTCTTGTAAGGTGAGCTAGCTTTTGTTTCCCAGTCCTAAATGGAGTTGAATCACATGCAGTTTCTGGTCCTACAAGCAAGAGTTGTTTCCTGGAAAGGAAAGTCACTATTTTTCTCCCTTTGCCATAAACAGTGCAAATAGCACTCACGTCTATTCCCAGCAAGTACAGTGTATTGGACTGAAGAGGAGCTACTGTTCTTGTCAGTTTCCTAAGCAGAGTTGATCTAGATATGGCCCGTGTGTGTAGAAAGCACAGTTCTTTTGTTCTGAGCAAGCTCACTGTTCTGCCCCTATAGGAAACACAGAAGAGTAGAAGAGTGCTCTTTTCTCAGAAGCAGAGTTTGTTTCTTGTAAGGCGAGCTAGCGTTTGTTTCCCAGTCCTAAATGGAGTTGAATCACATGCAGTTTCTGGTCCTACGAGCAAGAGTTGTTTTCTGGTAAGAAGAGTCATTATTGTGCTCCCATTGTTTTACACAAGGCAAATAGCACTGTTGTCTGTTCCCAGCATGTACCGTGTATTGGACTGAAGAGGATCTACTGTTCTTGTCAGGTTCCTAAGCAGAATTGAACTAGATACGGCCATGTGTGTAGGAAGCACAGTTCTTTGTTCTGAGCAAGCTCACTGTTCTTTCCCTATAGGAAACACAGTAGAGTAGAAGAGTGCTCTTTTCTCAAAAGCAGAGTGTGTTTCTTGTAAGGCGAGCTAGCGTTTGTTTCCCAGTCCTAAATGGAGTTGAATCACATGCAGTTTCTCATCCTACGATCAAGAGTTGTTTTCTGGTAAGGAAAGTCACCATTGTGTTTCCACTGCCATACACAGTGCAAATAGCTCTCGCGTCTGTTCCCAGGAAGTACAGTGTATCGGACTGAAGAGGAGCTACTGTTCTTGTCAGTTTCCTAAGCAGAGTTGAACGAGATATTTCCCGTGTGTGTAGGATGCACAGTTCTCTTGTTCTGAGCAAGCTCACTGTTCTGGCCCTACAGGAAACACAGTAGAGTAGAAGAGTGCTCTTTTATCTAAAGCAGAGTGTGTTTCTTGTAAGGGAGCTAGCGTTTGTTTCCCAGTCATAAATGTAGTTGAGTCACAGGCAGTTTTTGTTCCTATGAGCAAGAGTTGTTTTCTGGTAAGAAGAGTCACTATTGCGCTCCAAATTCCATACACTGTGCAAATAGCACTCGCGTCTATTCCCAGCAAGTACAGTGTATTGGACTGAATAGGAGCTACTGTTCTTGTCAGTTTCCTAAGCAGAGTTGAACTAGATATGGTCCATGTGTGTAGGAAGCACAGTTCTTTTGTTCTGAGCAAGCTCACTGTTTGGACCCCATAGGAAACACAGTAGAATAGAAGAGTGCTCTGTTGCTGTAGAATTTCTCTCCAGCTCCCACCACCAAGTCCCGCCAGTCTCAGAGCCCACTTATAAAATAAACACACAGACTCTTACATTATTTAAACTGCTTGGCCATTACCTCAGGCCTGTTATTGTCTAGCTGTTACTCTTATATTTAGCCCATTTCTATTAATCTTTACTTTGCCACATGGCTCATGGCTTACTGGTACCTTACATCTTCCTTGTCCTGATGGCGGCTGGCAGTGTCTCTCTCTCAGCCTTCCACTTCCCCGCTTTATTCTCCTCCTTGCCCCGCCTACACTTCCTGCCTAGCCAACGGCCAATCAGTGTTTTATTGATTAATTAGCAACACATTTGCCATACATCCCACAGCACTTCCCCCTTTTTTTTTTTCAAAAAGGAAGGTTTTAACCTTAACAAAGTATAATTACATATAATTTGGGAATTTGGGCGTAGCTTCTCTTACTACTTCCTGCTGGAAGGGGGCGCTGTATCTTGTGGGGAAACAAAAAAAAATTTAGAATTATGGAATAGTCCATGAGGCTGTATCGTCTGAGCCAGATGCCTTTAAACCATTCTGGATGTTGGATCATCTGGGCCATGGTGTCATAGGAGACCTTCAGGGGGTCTTGGCTGGTCAAACCTGATGTATCTTAATCTTGAACAAATCTATAGCCTCTGGCTTTCTGTGGAAACAAAAGAGACTCTTTTCCAAAGCAACATATCCTTACATCCAAATTTTGAAGTCAAGGTATCTTTAAAATATACATTTTGGCATAACTCTACAGCTTTTACAATCAAATGTTTTTCTGCAGTTAAAAGTCCCAACGACAACACAATCCAGATTCTCTGTGTAATATCCATTTTTACGTGGCTTATTTTTTATACTACCTTTACTGTCTCTTTAATGACTTTATTTTTTAAAACTATGTATTTGTTTCTATAACTCTATATATCACCTTTTTTTGTCTCTTTGAAGCCTACATATCTTTTACACACATTGTAAACTATTACATCTGAATCTGTCTTATTGTGAATCTATTGCTTTAAACTGCAGCAGCTGTGGCTGCTGGCTCCGCCCACCTCAGATTCCCAACATGGCTACGTTTTCCGCCAGCTCTGGGAGCCATCAACTCTCAGAAATAGTGGGTCTCTGCTTCTATCAAAGCAGCGTGTAGCCCAGAAATCTCTTTTTTTTGTTTTGTTTTGTTTTGTACTAGCAAAGGCTAAATCCACCACACAGCTCTTACATTATTTAAACTGCTTGGCCATTAGCTAAGGCCTGTTATTGTCTAGCTCTTACTCTTATATTTAGCAGATTTCTATTAATTTTTACTTTGCCACATGGCTCATGGCTTACTGGTACCTTACATCTTCCTTGTCCTGATGGCGGCTGGCAGTGTCTCTCTCTCAGCCTTCCACTTCCCTGCTTTATTCTCCTCCTTGCCCCGCCTACACTTCCTGCCTAGCCAACGGCCAATCAGTGTTTTATTGATTAATTAGCAACACATTTGCCATACATCCCACAGCAGGGCTCTTTTCTCAAAAGCAGAGTGTATTTCTTGTAAGGCGAGCTAGCTTTTGTTTCCTAGTCCTAAATGGAGTTGAATCACATGCAGTTTCTGGTCCTACGAGCAAGAGTTGTTTTCTGGTAAGGAAAGTCACTATTGTGCTTCCATTGCCATACACATTACAAATAGCACTCGCGTGTGTTCCCAGGAAGTACAGTGTATTGGACTGAATAGGAGCTACTGTACTGTCAGTTCCCTAAGCAGAGTTGAACTAGATATGGTCCGTGTGTAGGAAGCACAGTTCTTTTGTTCTGAGCAAGCTCACTGTTTGGACCCCATAGGAAACACAGTACTGTAGAAGAATGCTCTTTTCTCAAAAGCAGAGTGTGTTTCATGTAAGGCGAGCTAGCATTTGTTTTCCAGTCCTAAATGGAGTTGAATCACATGCAGTTTCTGGTCCTATGAGCAAGAGTTGTTTTCTGGTAAGGAAAGTCACTATTGCGCTCCCATTGCCATACATAGTGCAAATAGCACTCGGTCCATTCCCAGAAAGTAGAGTGTATCGGACTGAAGAGGAGCTACTGTTCTTGTCAGTTTCCTAAGCAGAGTTCAACTAGATATGGCCCGTGTGTGTAGGAAGCACAGTTCTTTTGTTCTGAGCAAGCTCACTGTTCTGGCCCTATAGGAAACACTTTAGAGTAGAAGAGTGCTCTTTTCTCAAAAGCAGAGTGTGTTTCTTGTAAGGCGAGCTAGCGTTTGTTTCCCAGTCCTAAATGGAGTTGAATCCCATGCAGTTTCTGGTCCTACGAGCAAGAGATCTTTTCTCGTAAGAAGAGTCACTATTGTGCTGCCATTGCCATACACAGGACAAAAAGCACTGTTGCCTTTTCCCAGCAAGTACAGTGTATTGGACTGAATAGGAGCTACTGTTCTTGTCAGTTTCCTAAGCAGAGTTGAACTAGATATGGTCCATGTGTGTAGGAAGCACAGTTCTTTTTTTCTGAGCAAGTTCACTCTTTGGACCCCATAGGAAACACAGTAGAGTAGAAGAGTGCTCTTTTGTATAAAGCAGAGTGTTTTTCTTCTAAGTTGAGCTCGCGTTTGTTTCCCAGTCCTAAATGGAGTTGAATCACATGCAGTTTCTGGTCCTATGAGCAAGAGTTGTTTTCTGGCAAGAAGAGTCACTATTGCGCTCCAATTGTCATACACAGGGCAAATAGCACTGGCGTCGGTTCCCAGCATGTACAGTGTATTGGACTGAAGAGGATCTACTGTTCTTGTCAGGTTCCTAAGCAGAGTTGAACTAGATATGGCCGTGTGTGCAGGAAGCACAGTTCTTTTGTTCTCAGCAAGCTCACTGTTCTGGCCCTATAGGAAACACAGTAGAGTAGAGGAGTGCTCTTTTCTCTAAAGCAGAGAGTGTTTCTCGTAAGGCAAGCTAGCGTTTGTTTTCCAGTCCTAAATGGAGTTGAGTCACATGCAGTTTTTGGTCCCATGAGCAAGAGTTGTTTTCTGGTAAGAAGAGTCACTATTTCGCTCCTATTGCCATACACAGTGCAAATAGCACTCGCGTCTGTTCCCAGCAAGTACAGTGTACTGGACTGAATAGGAGCTACTGTTCTTGTCAGTTTCCAAAGCATAGTTGAACTAGATATGGTCCGTGTGTGTAGGAAGCACAGTTCTTTTGTTCTCAGCAAGCTCACTGTTCTGTCCCTATAGGAAACACAGTAGAGTAGAACAGTGCTCTTTTCTCAAAAGAAGAGTGTGTTTCTTGTAAGGCGAGCTAGCGGTTGTTTCCCAGTCCTAAATGGAGTTAAATCACATGCAGTTACTGGAACTACGAGCAAGAGTTGTTTTATGGTAAGGAAGTCACAATTGTGCTCCCATTACCATACACAGTGCAAATAGCACTCGCGTCTGTTCCCAGCAAGTACAGTGTATCGGACTGAAGAGGAGCTATTGTTCTTGTCAGTTTCCTAAGCAGAGTTGAACGAGATAGGGCCCGTGTGTGTAGGATGCTCATTTCTTTTGTTTTGCGCAAGCTTACTGTTTTGACCACATCGGAAACACAGTAGAGTAGAAGAGTGTTCTTTTCTCAAAAGCAGAGTGTGTTTCTTGTAAGGCGAGCTAGCGTTTATTTTCTAGTCCTAAATGGAGTTGAATCACATGCAGTTTCTGGTCCTACGAGCAAGAGTTGTTTTCTGGTAAGCAGAGTCACTATTGCGCTGCCATTGCCATACACAGGACAAATAGCACTGGCGTCTGTTCCCAGCAAGTACAGTGTATTGGACTGAAGAGGATCTACTGTTCTTGTCAGGTTCCTAATCAGAATTGAACTAGATATGGCCGTGTGTGTAGGAAGCAAAGTTCCTTTGTACTGAGCAAGCTCACTGTTTTGACCACAGCGGAAACACAGTAGAGTAGAATAGTGCTCTTTTCTCAAAAGCTGAATGTGTTTCTTGTAAGGCGAGCTAGCGTTTGTTTCCCAGTCCTAAATGGAGTTGAATCCCATGCAGTTTCTGGTCCTACGAGCAAGAGTTGTGTTCTGGTAAGAAGAGTCACTATTGTGCTGCCATTGCCATACACAGGACAAATAGCACTGTTGTCTGTTCCCAGCAAGTACACTGTATTGGACTTTAGAGGATCACTGTTCATGTCAGGTTCCTAAGCAGAATTGAACTAGATATGGCCATGTGTGGAGGAAGCACAGTTTTTTTGTTCTGAGCAAGCTCACTGTTCGGAACACATAGGAAACACAGTAGAGTAGAAGAGTGCTCTTTTCTCAAAAGCAGAGTGTGTTTCTTGTAAGGCGAGCTAGCGTTTGTTTCCCAGTCCTAAATGGAGTTGAATCACATGCAGTTTCTGTTCCTACAAGCAAGAGTTGTTTTCTGGTAAGAAGAGTCACTATTGTGCTCCCATTGTTTTACACAGGGCAAATAGCACTGGCGTCTGTTCCCAGCATGTACAGTGTTTTGTACTGAAGAGGATCTACTGTTCTTGTCAGGTTCCTAAGCAGAATTGAACTAGATATGGCCGTGTGTGTAGGAAGCACAGTCTTTTGTTCTGAGCATGCTCACTGTTCTGGCCCTATAGGAAACACAGTAGCGTAGAAGAGTGCTCTTTTCTCAAAAGCAGAGTGTGTTTCTTGTAAGGCGAGCTAGCGTTTGTTTTCCAGTCCTAAATGGAGTTGAATCACATGCAGTTTCTGGTACTATGAGCAAGAGTTGTTTTCTGGTAAGGAAAGTCACTATTGTGTTCCCATTGCCATACAAAGTGCAAAGAGCACTCGCGTCTGTTCCCAGCAAGTACAGTGTATCGGACTGAAGGAGCTACTGTTCTTGTCAGTTTCCTAAGCAGAGTTGAACGAGATATGGCCCGTGTGTGTAGGAAGAACAGTTCTCTTGTTCTGAGCAAGCTCACTGTTTCTGGCCCTATAGGAAACACAGTAGAGTAGAAGAGTGCTCTTTTCTCAAAAGCAGAGTGTGTTTCATGTAAGGCGAGCTAGCATTTGTTTCCCAGACCTAAATGGAGTTGAATCACATGCAGTTTTCTGGTCCTATGAGCAAGAGTTGTTTTCTGGTAAGGAAAGTCACTAGGGTGCTCCCATTGCCATACACAGTGCAAATAGCACTCACGTGTGTTCCAAGCTATTACAGTGTATCGGACTGAAGAGGAGCTACTGTTTTTGTCAGTTTCCTAAGCAGAGTTGAACTAGATATGGCCCGTGTGTGTAGGAAGCACAGTTTTTTTTTCTGAGCAAGCTCACTGTTCTGGCCCTAGAGGAAACACTTGAGAGTATAAGAGGGCTCTTTTCTCAAGAGCAGAGTGTGTTTCTTGTAATGCGAGCTAGCGTTTGTTTCCCAGTCCTAAATGGAGTTGAATCTCATGCAGTTTCTGGTCCTACGAGCAAGAGTTGTTTTCTGGTAAGAAGTGTCACTATTGTGCTCCCATTGCCATACACAGTGCAAATAGCACTCGCGTCTGTTCCCAGCCAGTACAGTGTATCTGACGGAAGAGTAGCTACTGTTGTTGTCAGTTTCCTAAGCAGAGTTGAAAGAGATATGGCCCGTGTGTGTAGGAAGCTCAGTTCTTCTGTTTTGAGCAAGCTCACTGTTTTGACCACATAGGAAACACAGTAGAGTAGAAGAGTGCTCTTTTCTCAAAAGCAGGGTGTGTTTCTTGTAAGGCGAGCTAGTATTTGTTTCCCAGTCCTAAATGGAGTTGAATCTCATGCAGTTTCTGGTCCTATGAGCAAGAGTTGTTTTCTGGTAAGGAAAGTCACTATTGCGCTCCCATTGCCATACACAGGGGAAATAGCACTCGCGTCTCTTTTCAGCAAGTACAGTGTATTGGACTGAAGAGGATCTACTGTTCTTGTCAGGTTTATAAGCAGAATTGAACTAGATATGGCCGTGTGTGTAGGAATCACAGTTTTTTTGTTCTGAGCAAGCTCACTGTTCAGACCCCATAGGAAACACAGTAGAGTAGAGCAGTGCTCTTTTCTCTAAAGCAGATTGTGTTTCTTGTAAGGCGAGCTAGCATTTGTTTCCCAGTCCTAAATGGAGTTGAATCACATGCAGTTTCTGGTCCTACGAGCAATAGTTGTTTTATGGTAAGAATAGTCACTATTGCGCTGCCATTGCCATACACAGGACAAATAGCACTGGCGTCTGTTCCCAGCAAGTACAGTGTATTGGACTGAAGGGGATCTACTGTTCTTGTCAGGTTCCTAAACAGAATTGAACTAGATATGGCCGTGTGTGTAGGAAGCACAGTTCTTTTGTTCTGAGCAAGCTCACTGTTCTGTCCCTACAGGAAACACAGTAGAGTAGAAGAGTGCTCTTTTCTCAAAAGCAGAGTGTATTTCTTGTAAGGCGAGCTAGCATTTGTTTCCCAGTCCTAAATGGAGTTGAGTCACATGCAGTTTCTGGTCCTAGGAACAAGAGTTGTTTTCTGGTAAGAAGAGTCACTATTGTGCTCCCATTGTTATACACAGGGCAAATAGTACTGGCGTCTGTTCCCAGCATGTACAGTGTATTGGGCTGAATAGGATCTACTGTTCTTGTCAGTTTCCTAAGCAGAATTGAATAGATATGGCCCCTGTGTGCAGGAAGCACAGTTTTTTTGTTCTGTGGAAGCTCACTCATCTGGCCATATAGGAAACACAGTATAGTAGAAGAATGCTCTTTTGTCAAAAGCACAGAGTTTTTTTTGTAAGGCGAGCTCGCATTTCTTTCCCAGTCCTAAATGGAGTTGAGACACATGCAGTTTTTGGTCCTACGAGCAAGAGTTTTTTTCTGGTAAGAAGAGTCACTATTGCACTCTCATAGCCATACACAGTGCAAAAAGCACTTGCATCTGTTCCCAGCAAGTACAGTGTATTGGACTGAAGAGGATCTAATGTTCTTGTCAGTTTTTTAAGCAGAGTTGAACTAGATATGGCCCGTGTGTGTAGGAAGCACAGTTCTTTTGTTCTGAGCAAGCTCACTGTTCGGACCCCATAGGAAACTCAGTAGGGTAGAAGTGTGCTCTTTTCTCAAAAGCAGAGTATGTTTCATGTAAGGCGAGCTAGCATTTGTTTCCCAGTCCTAAATGGAGTTGAATCACATGCAGTTTCTGGTCCTACGAGCAAGAGTTGTTTTCTGGTAAGAAGAGTCACTATTGTGCTCCCATTGTCATACACAGGGCAAATAGCACTCGCGTCTGTTCCCAGCAAGTACAGTGTATTGGACTGAAGAGGATCTACTATTCTTGTCAGTTTCCTAAGCAGAATTGAACTAGATATGTCCGTGTGTTTAGGAAGCACAGTTCTTTTGTTCTGAGCAAGCTCACTGTTTTGGTCCTGTAGGAAACACAGTTGAGTAGAAGAGTGCTCTTTTCTCAAAAGCAGAGTGTGTTTTTTGTAAGGCGAGCTCGCGTTTGTTTCCCAGTCCTAAATGGAGTTGAGTCACATGCAGTTTTTTGTCCTATGAGCAAGAGTTGTTTTCTGGTAAGAAGAGTCACTATTGTGCTCCCATTGTCATATACAGTGCAAATAGCACTCGCGTCTGTTCCCAGCAAGTACAGTGTATCGGACTGAATAGGAGCTACTGTTCTTGTCAGTTTCCAAGCAGACTTGAACTAGATATGGCCGTGTGTGTAGGAAGCACAGTTTTTTTGTTCTGAGCAAGCTCACTGTTCGGAACACATAGGAAACACAGTAGAGTAGAAGAGTGCTCTTTTCTCAAAAGCAGAGTGTGTTTTTGGAAGGTGAGCTAGCGTTTGTTTCCCAGTCCTAAATGGAGTTGAGTCACATGCAGTTTTTTGTCCTACGAGCAAGAGTTGTTTTCTGGTAAGAAGAGTCACTATTGTGCTCCAATTGCCATACACAGTGCAAATAGCACTCGCGTCTGTTCCCAGCAAGTACAGTGTATTGGACTGAATAGGAGCTACTGTTCTTGTCAGTTTCCTAAGCAGAGTTGAACTAGATATGGTCCGTGTGTGTAGGAAGCACAGTTCTTTTGTTCTGAGCAAGCTCACTGTTCTGGCCCGATAGGAAACACAGTAGAGTAGAAGAGTGCTCTTTTCTCAAAAGCGGAGTGTGTTTCTTGTAAGTCGAGCTAGAGTTTGTTTCCCAGTCCTAAATGGAGTTGAATCACATGCAGTTTCTGGTCCTACGAGCAAGAGTTGTTTTCTGGTAAGGAAAGTCACTATTGCGCTCCCATTGCCATACACAGTGCAAATAGCACTCGCGTCTGTTCCCAGCAAGTACAGCGTATTGGACTGAAGAGGAGCTGCTGTTTTTGTCAGTTTCCTTAGCCGAGTTGAACTAGGTATGGCCCGTGTGTGTAGGAATCACAGTTCTTTTGTTCTGAGCAAGCTCACTGTTCTGGCCCTATAGGAAACACAGTAGAGTAGAAGAGTGCTCTTTTCTCTAAGCAGAGTGTGTTTCTTGTAAGGCCAGCTAGCGTTTGTTTCCCAGTCCTAAATGGAGTTGAATCACATGCAGTTTCCTGTCCTACGAGCAAGAGTTGTTATCTGGTAAGAAGAGTCACTATTGTGCTCCAATTGTCATACACAGGGCAAATAGCACTGGCGTCTGTTCCCAGTATGTACAGTGTATTGGACTGAACAGGATCTACTGTTCTTGTCAGGTCCCTAAGCAGAGTTGAACTAGATGTGGCCGTGTGTGTAGGAAGCACAGTTCTTTTGTTCTGAGCAAGCTCACTGTTCTGGCACTATAGGAAACACAGTAGAGTAGAACAGTGCTCTTTTCTGAAAAGCAGAGTGTGTTTCTTGTAAGTCGACCAGCGTTTGTTTCCCAGTCCTAAATGGAGTGGATTCACATGCAGTTTCTGGTCCTACGAGCAAGAGTTGTTTTCTGGTAAGGAAGTCACTATTGTGCTCCCATTGCCATACACAGTTCAAATAGCACTCGCGTCTGTTCCCAGCAAGTACAGTGTATCGGACTGAAGAGGAGCTACTGTTCTTGTCAGTTTCCTAAGCAGAGTTGAACGAGATATGGCCTGTGTGTGTAGGAAGCACAGTTCTTTTGTTCTGAGCAAGTTCACTGTTTGGACCACATAGGAAACACCGTAGAGTAGAAGAGTGCTCTTTTCTCAAAAGCAGAGTGTGATTCATGTAAGTGGAGCTAGCATTTGTTTCCCAGTCCTAAATGGAGTTGAATCCCATGCAGTTTCTGGTCCTACAAGCAAGAGTTGTTTTCTTGTAAGGAAAGTCACTATTGCGCTCCCATTGACATACAGAGTGCAAATAGCACTCGTGTCCGTTCCCAGCAAGTACAGTGTATTGGACTGAAGAGGAGCTACTGTTCTTGTCAGTTTCCAAAGCGGAGTTGAACTAGATATGGCCCGTGTGTGTAGAAAGCACAGTTCTTTTGTTCTGTGCAAGCTCACTGTTCTGGCACTATAGGAAACACAGTAGAGTAGAAGAGTGCTCTTTTCTCTAAAGCAGAGTGTGTTTCTTGTAAGGCGAGCTAGCGTTTGTTTCCCAGTCCTAAATGGAGTTGAATCACACGCAGTTTCTGGTGCTACGAGCAAGAGTTTTTTATGGTAAGAATAGTCACTATTGCGCTGCCATTGCCATACACAGGACAAATAGCACTGCCGTCTGTTCCCATCAAGTACAGTGTATTGGACTGAAGAGGATCTACTGTTCTTGTCAGGTTCCTAATCAGAATTGAACTAGATATGGCCGTGTGTGTTGGAAGCACAGTTCTTTTGTTCTGAGCAAGCTCACTGTTCTGGCCCGACAGGAAACACTTTAGAGTAGAAGAGGCCCTTTTCTCAAAAGCAGAGTGTGTTTCTTGTAAGGCGAGCTAGGGTTTGTTTCCCAGTCCTAAATGGAGTTGAATCCCATGCAGTTTCTGGTCCTAGGAACAAGAGTTGTTTCTGGTAAGAAGAGTCACTATTGCGCTGTCATTGCCATACACAGGACAAATAGAACTGGCGTCTGTTCCCAGGAAGTAGAGTGTATTGGACTGAAGAGGATCTACTGTTCTTGTCAGTTTTATAAGCAGAATTGAACTAGATATGGCCGTGTGTGTAGGAAGCACAGTTTTTTTGTTCTGAGCAAGCTCACTGTTTGGACCCCATAGGAAACACAGTAGAGTAGAAGAGTGCTCTTTTCTCTGAAGCAGATTGTATTTCTTGTAAGGCGAGCTAGCATTTGTTTCCCAGTCCTAAATGGAGTTGAATCACATACAGTTTCTGGTCCTACGAGCAAGAGTTGTTTTCTGGTAAGGAAAGTCACTATAGCGCTCCCATTGACATACACAGTGCAAATAGCACTCGCGTCTGTTCCCAGCATGTACAGTGTATTGGACTGAAGAGGAGGTACTGTTCTTGTCAGTTTCCTAAGCAGAGTTGAACTAGATATGGCTCATGTGTGTAGGAAGCACAGTTCTTTTGTTCTGAGCAAGCTCACTGTTTGGACACCATAGGAAACACAGTAGAGTAGAAGAGTGCTCTTTTCTCAAAAGCAGAGTGTGTTTCTTGTAAGGCAAGCTAGCGTTTGTTTCCCAGTCCTAAATGGAGTTGAATCACATGCAGTTTCTGGTCCTACAAGCAAGAGTTGTTTTGTGGTAAGAAGAGTCACTATTGCACTGCCATTGCCATACACAGGACAAATAGCACTGTTGTCTGTTCCCAGCTGTACATTGTATTGGACTGAAGAGGATCTGCTGTTCTTGTCAGGTTCCTAAGCAGAATTGAACTAGGTGTGGCGGTGTGTGTAGGAAGCTCGATTTTTTGTTCTCAGCAAGCTCAATGTTCGGACCTCATAGGAAGCACAGTAGTGTAGAAGAGTGCTCTTTTCTCAAAAGCAGAGTGTGTTTCTTCTAAGGCGAGCTAGCGTTTGTTTCCTAGTCCTAAATGGAGTTCAATCACAGGCAGTTTCCGGTCCTATGAGCAAGAGTTGTTTTCTGGTAAGAAGAGTCAATATTGCGCTGCCATTGCCATACACAGGACAAATAGTACTGGAGTCTCTTCCCAGCAAGTACAGTGTATTGGACTGAAGAGGATCTACTGTTCTTGTCAGGTTCCTAAGCAGAATTGAACTAGATATGGCCGTGTGTGTAGGAAGCACAGTTCTTTTGTTCTTAGCAAGTTCACTGTTCGGACCTCTTAGGAAACACAATAGAGTAGAAGAGTGCTTTTTTCTCTAACTCAGAGTGTGTTTCTTGTAAGGCGAGTTAGTGTTTGTTTCACAGTCCGAAATGGAGTTGAATCACATGCACTTTCTGGTCCTACGAGCAAGAGTTGTGTTCTGGTAAGAAGAGTCACTATTGTGCTCCAATTGTCATACACAGGGCAAATAGCACACGCGTCTGTTCCCACTATGTACAGTGTATTGGACTGAAGAGGATCTACTGTTCTTGTCAGGTTCCTAAGCAGAGTTGAACTAGATATGGCCGTGTGTGTAGGAAGCACAGTTCTTTTGTTCTGAGCAAGCTCACTGTTCTGCTCCTATAGGAAACACAGTAGCGTAGAAGAGTGCTCTTTTCTCAAAATCAGAGTGTATTTCTTGTAAGGCGAGCTAGCGTTTGTTTCCCAGTTCTATATGGAGTTGAATCACATGCAGTTTCTGGTCCTACGAGCAAGAGTTGTTTTTTGGTAAGAAAAGTCACTATTGCGCTCCCATTGCCATAAACAGTGCAAATAGCACTCGTGTCTGTTCCCAGCAAGTACAGTGTATCGGACTGAAGAGGAGCTACTGTTTCTGTCAGTTTTCTAAGCAGAGTTGAACGAGATATGTCCTGCTTGTGTAGGAAGCACAGTTCTTTTGTTCTGAGCAAGCTCACTGTTTGGACCCCATAGGAAACACAGTAGAGTAGAAGAGTGCTCTTTTCTCTAAAGCAGAGTGTGTTTCTTGTAAGGCGAGCTAGCGTTTGTTTCCCAGTCCTAAATGGAGTTGAATCACATGCAGTTTCTGGTCCTACAAGCAAGAGTAGTTTTCTGGTAAGAAGAGTCACTATTGTGCTGCCATTGCCATACACAGGACAAATAGCACTGGCGTCTCTTCCCAGCAAGTACAGTGCATTGGACGGAAGAGGATCTACTGTTCTTGTCAGGTTCCTAATCAGACTTGAACTAGATATGGTCATGTTTGTAGGAAGCACAGTTTTTTTGTTCTGAGCAAGCTTACTGTTTGGACCCCATAGGGAACACAGTAGAGTAGAAGAGTGCTCTTTTCTCTAAAGCAGAGTGTGTTTCTTGTAAGGCGAGCTCGCCTTTGTTTACCAGTCCTAAATGGAGTTGTCACAGGCAGTTTTTGGTCCTACGAGCAAGAGTTGTTTTATGGTAAGAAGAGTCACTATTGCGCTGCCATTGCCATACACAGGACAAATTCCACTGGCGTCTGTTCCCAGCAAGTACAGTGTATTGGACTAAAGAGGATCTACTGTTCTTGTCAGGTTCCTAAGCAGACTTGAACTAGATATGGCCGTGTGTGTAGGAAGCACAGTTTTTTTGTTCTGAGCAAGCTCACTTTTCGGAACACATAGGAAACACAGTAGAGTAGAAGAGTGCTCTTTTCTCAAAAGCACAGTGTGTTTCATGTAAGGCGAGCTAGCATTTGTTTCCCAGTCCTAAATGGAGTGGAATCACATGCAGTATCTGGTCCAACGAGCAAGAGTTGTTTTCTGGTAAGGAAAGTCCCTATTGCGCTCCCATTGCCATACACAGTGCAAATAGCACTCGCATCTGTTCCCAGCAAGTACAGTGTATCGGACTGAAGAGGAGCTACTGTTCTTCTCAGTTTCCTAAGCCGAGTTTAACTAGATATGGCCCGTGTGTAGGAAGCACAGTTCTTTTGTTCTGAGCAAGCTCACTGTTCTGGCCCTATAGGAAACACAGTAAAGTAGAAGAGTGCTCTTTTCTCTAAAGCAGAGTGTGTTTCTTGTAAGGTGAGCTAGCTTTTGTTTCCCAGTCCTAAATGGAGTTGAAACACTTGCAGTTTCTGGTCCTATGAGCAAGAGTTGTTTTATGGTAAGAAGAGTCACTATTGCGCTGCCATTGCCATACACAGGACAAATAGCACTGGCGTCCTTTCCCAGCAAGTACAGTACATTGGACTGAAGAGGATCTACTGTTCTTGTCAGGTTCCTAAACAGAATTGAACTAGATATGGTCGTGTGTACGAAGCACAGTTCTTTTGTTCTGAGCAAGCTCACTGTTCGGACCCCATAGGAAGCACAGTAGAGTAGAAGTGTGCTCTTTTCTCAAAAGCAGAGTGTGTTTCTTGTAAGGCAAGCTTGCGTTTGTTACCAGTCCTAAATGGAGTGGAATCACATGCAGTTTCTTGTCCATGAGCAAGAGTTGTTTTCTGGTAAGGAAAGTCACTATTGCGCTCCCATTGCCATACACAGTGGAAATAGCACATGCGTCTGTTCCCAGCAAGTACAGTGTATTGGAATGAAGAGGAGCTACTGTTCTTGTCAGGTTCCTAAGCAGAGTTGAACTCGATATGGCCCATGTGTGTAGGAAGCACAGTTCTTATGTTCTGAGCAACCTCACTGTTCTGGCCCTATAGGAAACACAGTAGAGTAGAAGAGTGCTCTTTTCTCTAAAGCAGAGTGTGTTTCTTGTAAGGCCAGCTAGCGTTTGTTTCCCAGTCTTAAATGGAGTTGAGTCACATGCAGTTTTTTGTCCTACGAGCAAGAGTTGTTTTCTGGTAAGAAGAGTCACTATTGTGCTCCCATTGCCATACACAGTGCAAATAGCCCTCCCACCTGTTCCCAGCAAGTACAGTGTATCGGACTGAAGAGGAGCTACTGTTCTTGTCAGTTTCCTAAGCAGAGTTGAACTAGATATGGCCGTGTGTGTAGGAAGCACAGTTCTTATGTTCTGAGCAAGCTCACTGTTCTGGCCCTATAGGAAACAGAGTAGAGTAGAAGAGTGCTCTTTTCTCTAAAGCAGAGTGTGTTTCTTGTAAGGCAAGCTTCCTTTTGTTTCCCAGTCCTAAATGGAGTGGAATCACATGCAGTTTCTGGTCCTACGAGCAAGAGTTGTTTTCTGGTAAAGAAAGTCACTATTGCGCTCCCATTGCCATACACAGTGCAAATAGTTCTCCCGTCTGTACCCAGCAAGTACAGTGTATTGGACTGAAGAGGAGCTACTGTTCTTCTCAGTTTCCTAAGAAGAGTTGAACTAGGTATGGCCCGTGTGTGTAGGATGCACAGTTCTTTTTTTCTGAGCAAGCTCACTGTTCTGGCACTATAGGAAGAACAGTAGAGTAGAAGAGTGCTCTTTTCTCAAAAGCAGAGTGTGTTTCTTGGAAGTCGAGCTAGCGTTTGTTTCTCAGTCCTAAATGGAGTTGAGTCACATGCAGTTTTTGGTCCTACGAGCAAGAGTTGTTTTCTGGTAAGACGAGTCACTATTGTGCTCCAATTACCATACACAGTGCAAATAGCACTCGTGTCTGTTCCCCGCAAGTAAAGTGTATTGGACTGATGAGGAGCTACTGTTCTTCTCAGTTTCCTAAGCAGAGTTGAACTAGATATGGCACGTGTGTGTAGGAACGACAGTTCTTTTGTTCTGACCAAGCTCACTGTTTGGACCCCATAGTAAACACAGTAGAGTAGAAGAGTGCTCTTTTCTCTAAAGCAGAGTGTGTTTCTTGTAAGGCGAGCTAGCGTTTGTTTCCCAGTCCTAAATGGAGTGGAATCACATGCAGTTTCTGGTCCTACGAGCAAGAGTTGTTTTCTGGTAAGGAAAGTCACTATTGTGCTCCCATTGCCATACACAGTGCGAATAGCACAAGCGTCTGTTCCCAGCAAGTACAGTGTATTGGACTGAAGAGGAGCTACTGTTCTTGTCAGTTTCCTAAGCAGAGTTGAACTAGATATGGCCCGTGTATCTAGGAAGCACAGTTCATTTGTTCTGAGCAAGCTAACTGTTCTGGCCCTATAGGAAACACAGTAGAGTAGAAGAGTGCTCTTTTCTCAAAAGCAGAGTGTGTTTCTTGTAAGGTGAGCTAGAGTTTGTTTCCCAGTCCTAAATGGAGTTGAGTCAAATGCAGTTTTTGGTCCTACGAGCAATAGTTGTTTTCTGGTAAGACGAGTCACCATTGTGCTCCAATTGCCATACACAGTGCACATAGCACTCGCGTATGTTCTCAGGAAGTACAGTGTATTGGACTGAAGAGGATCTACTGTTCTTGTCAGGTTCCTAAGCAGACTTGAACTAGATATGGCCGTGTGTGTAGGAAGCACAGTTCTTTTGTTCTGAGCAAGCTCACTGTTCGGAACACATAGGAAACACAGTAGAGTAGAAGAGTGCTCTTTTCTCAAAAGCAGAGTGTGTTTCTTGGAAGTCAAGCTAGCGTTTGTTTCCCAGTCCTAAATGGAGTTGAGTCACATGCAGTTTTTTGTCCAACGAGCAAGAGTTGTTTTCTGGTAAGAGAAGTCACTATTGTGCTCCAATTGCCATACACAGTGCAAATATCACTCGCTTCTGTTCTCCACAAGTATAGTGTATCGGACTGAAGAGGAGCTACTGTTCTTGTCAGGTTCTTAAGCAGAGTTGAACTAGATATGACCCGTGTGTTTAGGAAGCACAGTTCTTTTGTTCTGAGCAAGCTCACTGTTTTGGCCCTATAGGAAACACAGTAGAGTAGAAGAGTGCTCTTTTCTCAAAAGCAGAGTGTGTTTCTTCTAAAGCGAGCTAGAGTTGGTTTCCCAGTCCTAAATGGAGTTGAATCACATGCAGTTTCTGGTCCTACGAACAAGAGTTGTTTTCTGGTAAGGAAAGTCACTATTGCGCTCCCATTGCCCTACACAAGGCAAATAGCACTCGCGTCTTTTCCCAGCAAGTACAGTGTATTGGACTGAATAGGAGCTACTGTTCTTGTCAATTTCCTAAGCAGAGTTGAACTAGATGTGGTCCGTGTGTGTATTAAGCACAGTTCTTTTGTTCTGAGCAAGCTCACTTTTGGACCCCATAGGAAACACAGTAGAGTAGAAGAGTGCTATTTTCTCTAAAGCAGAGTGTGTTTCTTGTAAGGCGAGCTAGCATTTGTTTCCCAATCCTAAATGAGGTGGAATCACATGCAGTTTCTAGTCCTATGAGCAAGAGTTGTTTTCTGGTAAGGAAAGTCACTATTGTGCTCACTTTGGCATACACAGTGCAAATAGCACATGCGTCTGTTCCCAGCAAGTGCAGTGTATAGGACTGAAGAGGAGCTACTGTTCTTGTCAGTTTCCTAAGCAGAGTTGAACTAGATATGGTCAGTGTGTGTAGGAAGCACTGTTCTTTTGTTCTGAGCAAGCTCACTGTTTGGACCCCATAGTAAACACAGTAGAGTAGAAGAGTGCTCTTTTCTCTAAAGCAGAGTGTGTTTCTTGTAAGGCGAGCTAGCATTTGCTTCCCACTCCTAAATGGAGTGGAATCACATGCAGTTTTTGGTCCTACGAGGAAGAGTTGTTTTATGGTAAGAAGAGTCACTATTGCGCTGCCATTGCCATACACAGGACAAATAGCACTGGCGTCTGTTCCCAGCAAGTACAGTGTATTGGACTGAAGAGGATCTACTGTTCTTGTCAGGTTCCTAAGCAGAATTGAGCTAGATATGGCCGTGTGTGTAGGAAGCACAGTTCTTTTGTTCTGAGCAAGCTCACTGTTCGGACACCATAGGAAACACAGTAGAGTAGAAGAGTGCTCTTTTCTCAAAAACAGAGTGTGTTTCTTGTAAGGAGAACTAGCGTTTGTTTCCCAGTCCTAAATGGAGTTGAATCACATGCAGTTTCTGGTCCTAAGAGCAAGAGTTGTTTTCTGGTAAGAAAAGTCACTATTGTGCTCCCCTTGCCATACACAGTGCAAATAGCTCCCGCGTCTGTTCCCAGCAAGTACAGTGTATCAGACTGAAGAGGAGCTACTGTTCTTGTCATTTTCCTAAGCAGAGTTGAACATGATATGGCCCGTGTGTGTAGGAAGCACAGTTCATATGTTCTGAGCAAGCTCACTTTTCTGGCCCTATCGGAAACACAGTAGAGTAGAAGCGTGCTCTTTTCTCAAAAGCAGAGTGTGTTTTTGTAAGGCAAGCTAGCGTTTGTTTCCCAGTCCTAAATGGAGTGGAATCACATGCAGTTTCTGGTCCTACGAGCAAGAGTTGTTTTCTGGTAAGGAAAGTCACTATTGCGCTCCCATTGCCATAAACAGTGCAAATAGCCCTCCCGTCTGTTCCCAGCAAGTACAGTGTATTGGACTGAAGAGGAGCTACTGTTCTTCTCAGTTTCCTAAGCAGACTTGAACTAGATATGGCCCGTGTGTGTAGGAGGCACAGTTCTTATGTTCTGAGCAAGCTCACTGTTCTGGCCCTATAGGAAACACAGTAGAGTAGAAGAGTGCTCTTTTCTCAAAAGCAGAGTGTGTTTCTTGTAAAGCGAGCTAGAGTTTGTTTCCCAGTCCTAAATGGAGTTGAATCACATGCAGTCTCTGGTCCTACGAGCAAGAGATGTTTTCCGGTAAGAAGAGTCACTATTGCGCTGCCTATGCCATACACAGGACAAATAGCACTGTTGTCTGTTCCCAGCAAGTACAGTGTATCGGACTGAAGAGAATCTACTGTTCTTGTCAGGTTCCTAAGCAGAATTGAACTAGATATGGCCGTGTGTGTAGGAAGCACAGTTCTTTTGTTCTGAGCAAGCTCAGTGTTCGGACCCCATAGGAAACACAGTATAGTAGAAGAGTGCTCTTTTCTCAAAAGCAGAGTGTGTTTCTAGTAAGGCGAGCTAGCGTTTGTTTCCCAGTCCGAAATGGAGTTGAGTCACATGCAGTTTTTTGTCCTACGAGCAAGAGTTGTTTTCTGGTAGGGCGTGTCACTATTGTGCTCTAATTGCCATACACAGTGCAAATAGCACTCGCGTCTGTTCCCTGCAAGCACAGTGTATCGGACTGAAGAGGAGCTACTGTTCTTGTCAGTTTCCTAAGCAGAGTTGAACTAGATATGGCCCGTGTGTAGGAAGCACAGTTCTTTGTTTTGAGCAAGCTCACTGTTCTGGCCCTATAGGAAACACAGTAGAGTAGAAGAGTGCTCTTTTCTCTAAAGCAGAGTGTGTTTCTCTAAGGTGAGCTAGCTTTTGTTTCCCAGTCCTAAATGGAGTTGAATCACATGCAGTTTCTGGTCCTACGATCAAGAGTTGTTTTATGGTAAGAAGAGTCACTATTGCACTGCCATTGCCATACACAGGACAAATAGCACTGGCGTCTGTTCCCAGCACGTACAGTGTATTGGACTGAAGAGGATCTACTGTTCTTGTCAGGTTCCTAAGCAGAATTGAACTAGATATGGCCATGTGTGTAGGAAGCAAAATTCTTTTGTTCTGAGCAAGCTCACTGTTCGGACACCATAGGAAACACAGTAGAGTAGAAGAGTGCTCTTTTCTCTAAAGCAGAGTATGTTTTTGTAAGGTGAGCTAGCGTTTGTTTCCTAGTCCTAAATGGAGTTGAATCACATGCAGTTTCTGGTCCTACGAGCAAGAGTTGTTTTCTGGTAAGGAAAGTCACTATTGCGCTCCCATTTCCCTATACAAGGCAAATAGCACTCGAGTCTTTTCCCAGCAAGTACAGTGTATTGGAGTGAATAGGAGCTACTGTTCTTGTCAGTTTCCTAAGCAGAGTTGAACTAGATATGGTCCGTATGTGTAGGAAGCACAGTTCTTTTGTTCTGAGCAAGCTCAATTTTTCGATCTCATAGGAAACACAGTAGAGTAAAAGAGTGCTCTTTTCTCTAAAGCAGAGTGTGTTTTTGTAAGGCGAGCTAGCATTTGTTTCCCAGTCCTAAATGGAGTGGAATCACATGCAGTTTCTGGTCCTACGAGAAAGAGTTGTTTTCTGGTAAGGAAAGTCACTATTGCACTCCCATTGCCATACACAGTGCAAATAGCCCTTCCGTCTGTTCCCAGCAAGTACAGTGTATTGGACTGAAGAGGAGCTACTGTTCTTCTCAGTTTCCTAAGCAGAGTTGAACTAGATATGGTCCGTGTGTGTAGGAAGCACAGTTCTTTTTTTCTGAGCAAGCTCACTGTTCTGGCCCTATAGGAAACACAGTAGAGAAGAAGAGTGTTCTTTTCTCAAAAGCAGAGTGTGTTTCTTGTAAAGCGAGCTAGAGTTTGTTTCCCAGTCCTAAATGGAGATGAATCACATGCAGTTTCTGGTCCTACGAGCAAGAGTTGTTTTCCGGTAAGAAGAGTCACTATTGCACTGCCATTGACATACACAGAACAAATAGCACTCGCATCTGTTCCCAGCAAGTACAGTGTATTGGACTGAAGAGGATCTACTGTTCTTGTCAGGTTCCTAAGCAGACTTGAACTAGATATGGCCGTGTGTGTAGGAAGCACAGTTCTTTTGTTCTGAGCAAGCTCACTGTTCGGACACCATAGGAAACACAGTATAGTAGAAGAGTGCTCTTTTCTCAAAAGCAGAGTGTGTTTCTTGTAAGGAGAACTAGCGTTTGTTTCCCAGTCCTAAATGGAGTTGAATCACATGCAGTTTCTGGTCCTAAGAGCAAGAGTTGTTTTCTGGTAAGAAAAGTCACTATTGTGCTCCCCTTGCCATACACAGTGCAAATAGCTCCCGCGTCTGTTCCCAGCAAGTACAGTGTATCAGACTGAAGAGGAGCTACTGTTCTTGTCAGTTTCCTAAGCAGAGTTGAACATGATATGGCCCGTGTGTGTAGGAAGCACAGTTCATATGTTCTGAGCAAGCTCACTGTTCTGGCCCTATCGGAAACACAGTAGAGTAGAAGCGTGCTCTTTTCTCAAAAGCAGAGTGTGTTTTTGTAAGGCAAGCTAGCGTTTGTTTCCCAGTCCTAAATGGAGTGGAATCACATGCAGTTTCTGGTCCTACGAGCAAGAGTTGTTTTCTGGTAAGGAAAGTCACTATTGCGCTCCCATTGCCATAAACAGTGCAAATAGCCCTCCCGTCTGTTCCCAGCAAGTACAGTGTATTGGACTGAAGAGGAGCTACTGTTCTTCTCAGTTTCCTAAGCAGACTTGAACTAGATATGGCCCGTGTGTGTAGGAGGCACAGTTCTTATGTTCTGAGCAAGCTCACTGTTCTGGCCCTATAGGAAACACAGTAGAGTAGAAGAGTGCTCTTTTCTCAAAAGCAGAGTGTGTTTCTTGTAAAGCGAGCTAGAGTTTGTTTCCCAGTCCTAAATGGAGTTGAATCACATGCAGTCTCTGGTCCTACGAGCAAGAGATGTTTTCCGGTAAGAAGAGTCACTATTGCGCTGCCTATGCCATACACAGGACAAATAGCACTGTTGTCTGTTCCCAGCAAGTACAGTGTATCGGACTGAAGAGAATCTACTGTTCTTGTCAGGTTCCTAAGCAGAATTGAACTAGATATGGCCGTGTGTGTAGGAAGCACAGTTCTTTTGTTCTGAGCAAGCTCAGTGTTCGGACCCCATAGGAAACACAGTATAGTAGAAGAGTGCTCTTTTCTCAAAAGCAGAGTGTGTTTCTAGTAAGGCGAGCTAGCGTTTGTTTCCCAGTCCGAAATGGAGTTGAGTCACATGCAGTTTTTTGTCCTACGAGCAAGAGTTGTTTTCTGGTAGGGCGTGTCACTATTGTGCTCTAATTGCCATACACAGTGCAAATAGCACTCGCGTCTGTTCCCTGCAAGCACAGTGTATCGGACTGAAGAGGAGCTACTGTTCTTGTCAGTTTCCTAAGCAGAGTTGAACTAGATATGGCCCGTGTGTAGGAAGCACAGTTCTTTGTTTTGAGCAAGCTCACTGTTCTGGCCCTATAGGAAACACAGTAGAGTAGAAGAGTGCTCTTTTCTCTAAAGCAGAGTGTGTTTCTCTAAGGTGAGCTAGCTTTTGTTTCCCAGTCCTAAATGGAGTTGAATCACATGCAGTTTCTGGTCCTACGATCAAGAGTTGTTTTATGGTAAGAAGAGTCACTATTGCACTGCCATTGCCATACACAGGACAAATAGCACTGGCGTCTGTTCCCAGCACGTACAGTGTATTGGACTGAAGAGGATCTACTGTTCTTGTCAGGTTCCTAAGCAGAATTGAACTAGATATGGCCATGTGTGTAGGAAGCAAAATTCTTTTGTTCTGAGCAAGCTCACTGTTCGGACACCATAGGAAACACAGTAGAGTAGAAGAGTGCTCTTTTCTCAAAAGCAGAGTATGTTTTTGTAAGGTGAGCTAGCGTTTGTTTCCTAGTCCTAAATGGAGTTGAATCACATGCAGTTTCTGGTCCTACGAGCAAGAGTTGTTTTCTGGTAAGGAAAGTCACTATTGCGCTCCCATTTCCCTATACAAGGCAAATAGCACTCGAGTCTTTTCCCAGCAAGTACAGTGTATTGGAGTGAATAGGAGCTACTGTTCTTGTCAGTTTCCTAAGCAGAGTTGAACTAGATATGGTCCGTATGTGTAGGAAGCACAGTTCTTTTGTTCTGAGCAAGCTCAATTTTTCGATCTCATAGGAAACACAGTAGAGAAGAAGAGTGTTCTTTTCTCAAAAGCAGAGTGTGTTTCTTGTAAAGCGAGCTAGAGTTTGTTTCCCAGTCCTAAATGGAGATGAATCACATGCAGTTTCTGGTCCTACGAGCAAGAGTTGTTTTCCGGTAAGAAGAGTCACTATTGCACTGCCATTGACATACACAGAACAAATAGCACTCGCATCTGTTCCCAGCAAGTACAGTGTATTGGACTGAAGAGGATCTACTGTTCTTGTCAGGTTCCTAAGCAGACTTGAACTAGATATGGCCGTGTGTGTAGGAAGCACAGTTCTTTTGTTCTGAGCAAGCTCACTGTTCGGACACCATAGGAAACACAGTATAGTAGAAGAGTGCTCTTTTCTCAAAAGCAGAGTGTGTTTCTTGTAAGGAGAACTAGCGTTTGTTTCCCAGTCCTAAATGGAGTTGAATCACATGCAGTTTCTGGTCCTAAGAGCAAGAGTTGTTTTCTGGTAAGAAAAGTCACTATTGTGCTCCCCTTGCCATACACAGTGCAAATAGCTCCCGCGTCTGTTCCCAGCAAGTACAGTGTATCAGACTGAAGAGGAGCTACTGTTCTTGTCAGTTTCCTAAGCAGAGTTGAACATGATATGGCCCGTGTGTGTAGGAAGCACAGTTCATATGTTCTGAGCAAGCTCACTGTTCTGGCCCTATCGGAAACACAGTAGAGTAGAAGCGTGCTCTTTTCTCAAAAGCAGAGTGTGTTTTTGTAAGGCAAGCTAGCGTTTGTTTCCCAGTCCTAAATGGAGTGGAATCACATGCAGTTTCTGGTCCTACGAGCAAGAGTTGTTTTCTGGTAAGGAAAGTCACTATTGCGCTCCCATTGCCATAAACAGTGCAAATAGCCCTCCCGTCTGTTCCCAGCAAGTACAGTGTATTGGACTGAAGAGGAGCTACTGTTCTTCTCAGTTTCCTAAGCAGACTTGAACTAGATATGGCCCGTGTGTGTAGGAGGCACAGTTCTTATGTTCTGAGCAAGCTCACTGTTCTGGCCCTATAGGAAACACAGTAGAGTAGAAGAGTGCTCTTTTCTCAAAAGCAGAGTGTGTTTCTTGTAAAGCGAGCTAGAGTTTGTTTCCCAGTCCTAAATGGAGTTGAATCACATGCAGTCTCTGGTCCTACGAGCAAGAGATGTTTTCCGGTAAGAAGAGTCACTATTGCGCTGCCTATGCCATACACAGGACAAATAGCACTGTTGTCTGTTCCCAGCAAGTACAGTGTATCGGACTGAAGAGAATCTACTGTTCTTGTCAGGTTCCTAAGCAGAATTGAACTAGATATGGCCGTGTGTGTAGGAAGCACAGTTCTTTTGTTCTGAGCAAGCTCAGTGTTCGGACCCCATAGGAAACACAGTATAGTAGAAGAGTGCTCTTTTCTCAAAAGCAGAGTGTGTTTCTAGTAAGGCGAGCTAGCGTTTGTTTCCCAGTCCGAAATGGAGTTGAGTCACATGCAGTTTTTTGTCCTACGAGCAAGAGTTGTTTTCTGGTAGGGCGTGTCACTATTGTGCTCTAATTGCCATACACAGTGCAAATAGCACTCGCGTCTGTTCCCTGCAAGCACAGTGTATCGGACTGAAGAGGAGCTACTGTTCTTGTCAGTTTCCTAAGCAGAGTTGAACTAGATATGGCCCGTGTGTAGGAAGCACAGTTCTTTGTTTTGAGCAAGCTCACTGTTCTGGCCCTATAGGAAACACAGTAGAGTAGAAGAGTGCTCTTTTCTCTAAAGCAGAGTGTGTTTCTCTAAGGTGAGCTAGCTTTTGTTTCCCAGTCCTAAATGGAGTTGAATCACATGCAGTTTCTGGTCCTACGATCAAGAGTTGTTTTATGGTAAGAAGAGTCACTATTGCACTGCCATTGCCATACACAGGACAAATAGCACTGGCGTCTGTTCCCAGCACGTACAGTGTATTGGACTGAAGAGGATCTACTGTTCTTGTCAGGTTCCTAAGCAGAATTGAACTAGATATGGCCATGTGTGTAGGAAGCAAAATTCTTTTGTTCTGAGCAAGCTCACTGTTCGGACACCATAGGAAACACAGTAGAGTAGAAGAGTGCTCTTTTCTCAAAAGCAGAGTATGTTTTTGTCAGGTGAGCTAGCGTTTGTTTCCTAGTCCTAAATGGAGTTGAATCACATGCAGTTTCTGGTCCTACGAGCAAGAGTTGTTTTCTGGTAAGGAAAGTCACTATTGCGCTCCCATTTCCCTATACAAGGCAAATAGCACTCGAGTCTTTTCCCAGCAAGTACAGTGTATTGGAGTGAATAGGAGCTACTGTTCTTGTCAGTTTCCTAAGCAGAGTTGAACTAGATATGGTCCGTATGTGTAGGAAGCACAGTTCTTTTGTTCTGAGCAAGCTCAATTTTTCGATCTCATAGGAAACACAGTAGAGTAAAAGAGTGCTCTTTTCTCTAAAGCAGAGTGTGTTTTTGTAAGGCGAGCTAGCATTTGTTTCCCAGTCCTAAATGGAGTGGAATCACATGCAGTTTCTGGTCCTACGAGAAAGAGTTGTTTTCTGGTAAGGAAAGTCACTATTGCGCTCCCATTGCCATACACAGTGCAAATAGCCCTTCCGTCTGTTCCCAGCAAGTACAGTGTATTGGACTGAAGAGGAGCTACTGTTCTTCTCAGTTTCCTAAGCAGAGTTGAACTAGATATGGTCCGTGTGTGTAGGAAGCACAGTTCTTTTTTTCTGAGCAAGCTCACTGTTCTGGCCCTATAGGAAACACAGTAGAGAAGAAGAGTGTTCTTTTCTCAAAAGCAGAGTGTGTTTCTTGTAAAGCGAGCTAGAGTTTGTTTCCCAGTCCTAAATGGAGATGAATCACATGCAGTTTCTGGTCCTACGAGCAAGAGTTGTTTTCCGGTAAGAAGAGTCACTATTGCACTGCCATTGACATACACAGAACAAATAGCACTCGCATCTGTTCCCAGCAAGTACAGTGTATTGGACTGAAGAGGATCTACTGTTCTTGTCAGGTTCCTAAGCAGACTTGAACTAGATATGGCCGTTTGTGTAAGAAGCACAGTTTTTTTGTTCTGAGCAAGCTCACTGTTCGGAACACATAGGAAACACAGTAGAGTAGAAGAGTGCTCTTTTCTGAAAAGCAGAGTGTGTTTCTTGGAAGTCGAGCTAGCGTTTGTTTCCCAGTCCTAAATGGAGTTGAGTCACATGCAGTTTTTTGTCCAACGAGCAAGAGTTGTTTTCTGGTAAGACAAGTCACTATTGTGCTCCAATTGCCATACACAGTGCAAATAGCACTCACGTCTGTTCCCCGCAAGTACAGTGTATTGGACTGAAGAGGAGCTAGTGTTCTTGTCAGTTTCCTAAGCAGAGTTGAACTAGATATGGCCCGTGTGTAGGAAGCACAGTTGTTTTGTTCTGAGCAAGCTCACTGTTTTGACCACATAGGAAACACAGTAGAGTAGAAGAGTGCTCTTTTCTCAAAAGCAGGGTGTGTTTATTGTAAGGCGAGCTAGCGTTTGTTTCCCAGTCCTAAATGGAGTTGAATCACATGCAGTTTTTTGTCCTACGAGCAAGAGTTGTTTTCTGGTAAGAAAGTCACTATTGCGCTGCCATTGCCATACACAGGACAAATAGCACTGGCGTCTGTTGCCAGGAAGTACAGTGTATTGGACTGAAGAGGATCTACTGTTCTTGTCAGGTTTATAAGCAGAATTGAACTAGATATGGCCGTGTGTGTAGGAAGCACAGTTTTTTTGTTCTGAGCAAGTTCACTGTTCGGACCCCTTAGGAAACACAGTAGAGTAGAAGAGTGCTCTTTTCTCTAAAGCAGTATGTGTTTCTTGTAAGGCGAGCTAGCAATTGTTTCCCAGTCCTAAATGGCGTTGAATCACATACAGTTTCTGGTCCTACGAGCAAGAGTTGTTTTCTGGTAAGGAAAGTCACTATTGCTCTCCCATTGCCATACACAGTGCAAATAGCACTCGCGTCTGTTCCCAGCAAGTACAGTGTATTGGACTGAAGAGGAGCTACTGTTCTTGTCAGTTTCCAAAGCAGAGTTGAACTAGATATGGCCCGTGTGTGTAGAAAGCACAGTTCTTTTGTTCTGAGCAAGCTCACTGTTCTGGCCCTATAGGAAACACAGTAGAGTAGAAGAGTGCTCTTTTCTCTAAAGCAGAGTATGTTTCTTGTAAGGCGAGCTAGCGTTTGTTTCCCAGTCCTAAATGGAGTTGAATCACATGCAGTTTCTGGTGCTACGAGCAAGAGTTTTTTATGGTAAGAATAGTCACTATTGCGCTGCCATTGCCATACACAGGACAAATAGCACTGCCGTCTGTTCCCAGCAAGTACAGTGTATTGGACTGAAGAGGATCTACTGTTCTTGTCAGGTTCCTAATCAGAATTGAACTAGATATGGACGTGTGTGTTGGAAGCACAGTTCTTTTGTTCTGAGCAAGCTCACTGTTCTGGCCCGACAGGAAACACTTTAGAGTAGAAGAGGGCTCTATTCTCAAAAGCAGAGTGTGTTTCTTGTAAGGCGAGCTAGTGTTTGTTTCCCAGTCCTAAATGGAGTTGAATCCCATGCAGTTTCTGGTCCTAGGAACAAGAGTTGTTTCTGGTAAGAAGAGTCACTATTGCGCTGTCATTGCCACACACAGGACAAATAGCACTGGCGTCTGTTCCCAGGAAGTAGAGTGTATTGGACTGAAGAGGATCTACTGTTCTTGTCAGTTTTATAAGCAGAATTGAACTAGATATGGCCGTGTGTGTAGGAAGCACAGTTTTTTTGCTCTGAGCAAGCTCACTGTTTGGACCCCATAGGAAACACAGTAGAGTAGAAGAGTGCTCTTTTCTCTAAAGCAGATTGTATTTCTTGTAAGGCGAGCTAGCATTTGTTTCCCAGTCCTAAATGGAGTTGAATCACATACAGTTTCTGGTCCTACGTGCAAGAGTTGTTTTCTGGTAAGGAAAGTCACTATTGTGCTCCCATTGACATACACAGTGCAAATAACACTCGCGTCTGTTCCAGCATGTACAGTGTATTGGACTGAAGAGGAGGTACTGTTCTTGTCAGTTTCCTAAGCAGAGTTGAACTAGATATGGCTCATGTGTGTAGGAAGCACAGTTCTTTTGTTCTGAGCAAGCTCACTGTTTGGACACCATAGGAAACACAGTAGAGTAGAAGAGTGCTCTTTTCTCAAAAGCAGAGTGTGTTTCTTGTAAGGCGAGCTAGTGTTTGTTTCCCAGTCTTAAACGGAGTTGAATCACATGCAGTTTCTGGTCCTACAAGCAAGAGTTGTTTTCTAGTAAGAAGAGTCACTATTGAGCTGCCATTGCCATACACAGGACAAATAGCACTGGCGTCTTTTCCCAGCAAGTACAGTGTATTGGAGGGAAGAGGATCTACTGTTCTTGTCAGGTTCCTAAGCAGACTTGAACTAGATATGGCCGTGTGTGTAGGAAGCACAGTTTTTTTGTTCTGAGCAAGCTCACTGTTCGGAACCCATAGGAAACACAGTAGAGTATAGAGTGCTCTTTCCTCAAAAGCAGAGTGTGTTTCTTGGAAGGCGAGCTAGCGATGGTTCCCAGTCCTAAATGTTGTTGAATCTCATGCAGTTTCTGGTCCTACGAGCAAGAGTTGTTTTCTGGTAAGAAGAGTCACTATTGTGCTGCCATTGCCATACACAGGACAAATAGCACTGGCGTCTGTTCCCAGCAAGTACAGTGTATTGGACTGAAGGGGATCTACTGTTCTTGTCAGTTTCCTAAGCAGAGTTGAACGAGATATGGCCCGTGTGTGTAGGAAGCTCAGTTCTTTTGTTCTGAGCAAGCTCACTGTTTTGACCACATAGGAAACACAGTATAGTAGAAGAATGCTCTTTTGTCAAAAGCACATTGTTTTTCTTGTAAGGCGAGCTCGCATTTCTTTCCCAGTCCTAACTGGAGTTGAATCACATGCAGTTTCTGGTCCTACGAGCAAGAGTTTTTTCTGGTAAGGAAAGTCACTATTGCGCTCACATTGCCATACACAGTGCAAATAGCACTCGCGTCTGTTCCCAGCAATTACAGTGTATTGGACTGAAGAGGATCTACTGTTCTTGTCAGTTTTTTAAGCAGAGTTGAACTAGATATGGCCCGTGTGTGTAGGAAGCACAGTTCTTTTGTTCTGAGCAAGCTCACTGTTCAGACCCTATAGGAAACTCAGTAGGGTAGAAGAGTGCTCTTTTCTCAAAAGCAGAGTGTGTTTCATGTAAGGCGAGCTAGCATTTGTTTCCCAGTCCTAAATGGAGTTGAATCACATGCAGTTTCTGGTCCTACGAGCAAGAGTTGTTTTCTGGTAAGAAGAGTCACTATTGAGCTCCCATTGTCATACACAGGGCAAATAGCACTCGCGTCTGTTCCCAGCAAGTACAGTGTATTGGATTGAAGAGGATCTACTATTCTTGTCAATTTCCTAAGCAGAATTGAACTAGATATGACCGTGTGTGTAGGAAGCACAGTTCTTTTGTTCTGAGCAAGCTCACTGTTTTGGTCCTATAGGAAACACAGTTGAGTAGAAGAGTGCTCTTTTCTCAAAAGCAGAGTGTGTTTCTTGTAAGGCGAGCTCGCGTTTGTTTCCCAGTCTTAAATGGAGTTGCGTCACATGCAGTTTTTGGTCCTATGAGCAAGAGTTGTTTTCTGGTAAGAAGAGTCACTATTGCGCTCCAATTGACATACACAGTGCAAATAGCACTCGCGTCTGTTCCCCGCAAGTACAGTGTATTGGACTGAATAGGAGCTACTGTTCTTGTAAGTTTCCTAAGCAGAGTTGAACTAGATATGGTCCGTGTGTGTAGGAAGCACAGTTCTTTTGTTCTCAGCAAGCTCACTGTTCTGGCCCGATAGGAAACACTGTAGAGTGGAAGAGTGCTCTTTTCTCTAAAGCAGAGTGTGTTTCTTGTAAGGCGAGCTTGCGTTTGTTTCCCAGTCCTAAATGGAGTTGAGTCACATGCAGTTTTTGGTCCTACGAGCAAGAGTTGTTTTCTGGTAAGAAGAGTCACTATTTCGCTCCATTGCCATACACAGTGCAAATAGCACTCGCGTCTGTTCCCAGCAAGTACAGTGTATTGGACTGAATAGGAGCTACTGTTCTTGTCAGTTTCCAAAGCATAGTTGAACTAGATATGGTCCGTTTGTGTAGGAACCACAGTTCTTTTGTTCTCAGCAAGCTCACTGTTCTGGCCCTATAGGAAACACAGTAGAGTAGAACAGTGCTCTTTTCTCAAAAGCAGAGTGTGTTTCTTGTTAGGCGAGCTAGGGTTTGTGTCCCAGTCCTAAATGGAGTTGAATCACATGCAGTTTCTGGTCCTACGAGCAAGAGTTGTTTTATTTTAAGAATAGTCACTATTGCGCTGCCATTGCCATACACAGGACAAATAGCACTGGCATCTGTCCCCAGCAAGTACAGTGTATTGCACTGAAGAGGATCTACTATTCTTGTCAATTTCCTAAGCAGAATTGAACTAGATATGACCGTATGTGTAGGAAGCACAGTTCTTTTGTTCTGAGCAAGCTCACTGTTTTGGTCTTAATGGAAACACAGTTGAGTAGAAGAGTGCTCTTTTCTCAAAAGCAGAGTGTGTTTCTTGTAAGGCGAGCTCGCGTTTGTTTCCCAGGCCTAAATGGAGTTGAGTCACATGCAGTTTTTAGTCCTACGAGCAAGAGTTGTTTTCTGGTAAGACGAGTCACTATTGTGCTCCAATTGCCATACACAGTGCAAATAGGACTCGCGTCTGTTCCCAGCAGGTACAGTGTATTGTACTGAAGAGGAGCTACTGCTCTTGTCAGGTTCCTAAGCAGAGTTGAACTAGATATGGTCCGTGTGTGTAGGAAGCACAGTTCTTTTCTTCTGAGCAAGCTCACTCTTTGGACCCCATAGGAAACACAGTAGAGTAGAAGAGTGCTCTTTTCTCAAAAGCAGAGTGTGTTTCTTGTAAGGCGAGCTAGCATTTGTTTCCCAGACTTAAATGGAGTTGAATCCCATGCAGTTTCTGGTCCTAGGAGCAAGAGTTGTTTTCTGGTAAGAAGAGTCACTATTGTGCTCCCATTGTCATACACAGGGCATATAGCACTCGCGTCTGTTCCCAGCAAGTACAGTGTTTTGGACTAAAGAGGATGTACTATTCTTGTCAGTTTCCTAAGCAGAATTGAACTAGATATGACCGTGTGTTTAGGAAGCACAGTTCTTTTGTTCTGAGCAAGCTCACTGTTTTGGCCCTATAGGAAACACAGTAGAGTAGAAGACTGCTCTTTTCTCAAAAGCAGAGTGTGTTTCTTGTAAGGCGAGCTAGCGATTGTTTCCCAGTCCTAAATGGAGTTGAGTCACATGCAGTTTTTGCTCCTACGAGCAAGAGTTGTTTTCTGGTAAGAAGAGTCACTATTGTGCTCCAATTGCCATACACAGGACAAATAGCACTGCCGTCTGTTCCCAGCAAGTACAGTGTATTGGACTGAATAGGAGCTACTGTTCTTGTCAGTTTCCTAAGCAGAGTTGAACTAGATATGGTTCGTGTGTGTAGGAAGCACAGTTCTTTTGTTCTGAGCAAGCTCACTGTTCTGGCCCAATAGGAAACACAGTAGAATAGAAGAGTGCTCTTTTCTCAAAAGCGGAGTGTGTTTCTTGTAAGGCGAGCTAGCGTTTGTTTCGCAGTCCTAAATGAAGTTGAATCACATGCAGTTTCTGGTCCTACGAGCAAGAGTTGTTTTCTGGTAAGAAGAGTCCCTATTGCGCTCCCATTGTCATACACAGAGCAAATAGTCCTGGCGTCTGTTCCTAGCATGTACAGTGAATTGGACTGAAGAGGAGCTACTGTTCTTGTCAGTTTCCTAAGCAGAGTTGAACTAGATATGACCCGTGTGTGTAGGAAGCACAGTTCTTTTGTTCTGAGCAAGCTCACTGTTCGGACCCATAGGAAACACTTTAGAGTATAAGAGGGCTCTTTTCTCAAAAGCAGAGTGTGTTTCTTGTAATGCGAGCTAGCGTTTGTTTCCCAGTCCTAAATGGTGTTGAATCTCATGCAGTTTCTGGTCCTACGAGCAAGAGTTGTTTTCTGGTAAGAAGAGTCACTATTGTGCTCCCATTTCCAAGCACAGAGCAAATAGCACTGGCGTCTGTTCCCAGCAAGTACAGTGTATCGGACTGAAGAGTAGCTACTGTTCTTGTCAGTTTTATAAGCAAAATTGAACTAGATATGGCCGTGTGTGTAGGAAGCACAGTTTTTTTGTTCTGAGCAAGCTCACTGTTTGGACCCCATAGGAAACACAGTAGAGTAGAAGAGTGCTCTTTTCTCTAAAGCAGATTGTATTTCTTGTAAGGCGAGCTAGCATTTGTTTCCCAGTCCTAAATGGAGTTGAATCACATACAGTTTCTGGTCCTACGTGCAAGAGTTGTTTTCTGGTAAGGAAAGTCACTATTGAGCTCCCATTGACATACACAGTGCAAATAGCACTCGCGTCTGTTCCAGCATGTACAGTGTATTGGACTGAAGAGGAGGTACTGTTCTTGTCAGTTTCCTAAGCAGAGTTGAACTAGATATGGCTCATGTGTGTAGGAAGCACAGTTCTTTTGTTCTGAGCAAGCTCACTGTTTGGACACCATAGGAAACACAGTAGAGTAGAAGAGTGCTCTTTTCTCAAAAGCAGAGTGTGTTTCTTGTAAGGCGAGCTAGTGTTTGTTTCCCAGTCTTAAACGGAGTTGAATCACATGCAGTTTCTGGTCCTAAAAGCAAGAGTTGTTTTCTAGTAAGAAGAGTCACTATTGAGCTGCCATTGCCATACACAGGACAAATAGCACTGGCGTCTTTTCCCAGCAAGTACAGTGTATTGGAGGGAAGAGGATCTACTGTTCTTGTCAGGTTCCTAAGCAGACTTGAACTAGATATGGCCGTGTGTGTAGGAAGCACAGTTTTTTTGTTCTGAGCAAGCTCACTGTTCGGAACCCATAGGAAACACAGTAGAGTATAGAGTGCTCTTTCCTCAAAAGCAGAGTGTGTTTCTTGGAAGGCGAGCTAGCGATGGTTCCCAGTCATAAATGGAGTTGAGTCACATGCAGTTTTTTGTTTTACGAGCAAGAGTTGTTTTCTGGTAAGACGAGTCACTATTGTGCTCCAATAGCCTTACACAGTGCAAATAGCACTCGCGTCTGTTCCCCGCAAGTACAGTGTATTGGACTGAAGAGGAGCTACTGTTCTTGTCAGTTTCCTAAGCAGAGTTGAACTAGATATGGCCCGTGTGTGTAGGAAGCACAGTTCTTTTGTTCTGAGCAAGCTCACTGTTCGGACCCCATAGGAAAGACAATAGAGTAGAAGAGTGCTCTTTTCTCAAAAGCAGAGTGTGTTTCTTGTTAGGCGAGCTAGCATTTGTTTCCCAGTCCTAAATGGAGTTGAATCACATGCAGTTTCTGGTCCTACGAGCAAGAGTTGTTTTCTGGTAAGAAGAGTCACTATTGTGCTCCCATTGTCATACACAGGGCAAATAGCACTCGCGTCTGTTCCCAGCAAGTACAGTGTATTGGACTGAATAGGAGCTACTGTTCTTGTCAGTTTCCTAAGCAGAGTTGAACTAGATATGGCCCGTGTGTGTATGGGAAGCACAGTTCTTTTGTTCTGAGCAAGCTCACTGTTCGGACCCATAGGAAACACTTTAGAGTATAAGAGGGCTCTTTTCTCAAAAGCAGAGTGTGTTTCTTGTAATGCGAGCTAGCGTTTGTTTCCCAGTCCTAAATGTTGTTGAATCTCATGCAGTTTCTGGTCCTACGAGCAAGAGTTGTTTTCTTGTAAGAAGAGTCACTATTGTGCTCCCATTGCCAAGCACAGAGCAAATAGCACTCGCGTCTGTTCCCAGCAATTACAGTGTATTGGACTGAAGAGGAGCTACTGTTCTTGTCGGTTTCCTAAGCAGAGTTGAACTAGATATGGTCCGTGTGTAGGAAGCACAGTTTTCTGTTCTGAGCAAGCTCACTGTTTGGACCCCGTAGGAAACACAGTAGAGTAGAAGAGTGCTCTTTTCTCAAAAGCAGAGTGTGTTTCTTGTAAGGCGAGCTAGCATTTGTTTCCCAGTCCTAAATGGAGTTGAATCACATGCAGTTTCTGGTCCTACGAGCAAGAGTTGTTTTCTGGTAAGAAGAGTCACTATTGCGCTGCCATTGCCATACACAGGACAAATAGCACTGGCGTCTGTTCCCAGCAAGTACAGTGTATTGGACTGAAGGGGATCTACTGTTCTTGTCAGTTTCCTAAGCAGAATTGAATAGATATGGCCGCTGTGTGCAGGAAGCACAGTTCTTTTGTTCTGAGGAAGCTCACTCATCTGGCCCTATAGGAAACACAGTATAGTAGAAGAATGCTCTTTTATCAAAAGCACAGAGTTTTTCTTGTAAGGCGAGCTCCCATTTCTTTCCCAGTCCTAAATTGAGTTGAGACACATGCAGTTTTTGGTCCTACGAGCAAGAGTTTTTTCTGGTAAGAAGAGTCACTATTGCACTCTCATATCCATACACAGTGCAAATAGCACTTGCATCTGTTCCCAGCAAGTACAGTGTATTGGACTGAAGAGGATCTACTGTTCTTGTCAGTTTTTTAAGCAGAGTTGAACTAGATATGGCCCGTGTGTGTAGGAAGCACAGTTCTTTTGTTCTGAGCAAGCTCACTGTTCAGACCCCATAGGAAACTCAGTAGGGTAGAAGAGTGCTCTTTTCTCAAAAGCAGAGTGTGTTTCATGTAAGGCGAGCTAGCATTTGTTTCCCAGTCCTAAATGGAGTTGAATCACATGCAGTTTCTGGTCCTACGAGCAAGAGTTGTTTACTGGTAAGGAAAGTCACTATTGAGCTCGCCTTGCCATACACAGTGCAAATAGCTCTCGCGTCTGTTCCCAGTAAGTACAGTGTATCGGACTGAAGAGGAGCTACTGTTCTTGTCAGTTTCCTAAGCAGAGTTGAACTAGATATGGCCCGTGTGTGTAGGAAGCACAGTTCTTATGTTCTGAGCAAGTTCACTCTTCTGGCCCTACAGGAAACACAGTAGAGTAGAAGAGTGCTCTTTTCTCAAAAGCAGAGTGTGTTTTTGTAAGGCGAGCTAGCATTTGTTTCCCAGTCCTATATGGATTTGAATCACATGCGGTTTCTGGTCCTATGAGCAAGAGTTGTTTTCTGGTAAGGAAAGTCACTATTGTGCTCCCATTGCCATACACAGTGCAAATAGCCCTCCCGTCTGTTCCCAGCAACTACAGTGTATTGGACTGAAGAGGAGCTACTGTTCTTCTCAGTTTCCTAAGCAGAGTTGAACTAGATATGGCCTGTGTGTGTAGGAAGCACAGTTCTTTTGTTCTGAGCAAGTTCACTGTTCGGACCCCACAGGAAGCACAGTAGAGTAGAAGAGTGCTCTTTTCTCAAAAGCAGAGTGTGTTTCATGTAAGGCGAGCTAGCATTTGTTTCCCAGTCCTAAATGGAATTGAATCACATGCAGTTTCTGGTCCTACGAGCAAGAGTTGTTTTCTGGTAAGAAGAGTCACTATTGCGCTGCCATTGCCATACACAGGACAAATAGCACTGGCATCTGTTCCCAGCAAGTACAGTGTATTGAACTGAAGAGGATCTACTGTTCTTCTCAGGTTCCTAAGCAGACTTGAACTAGATATGGCCGTGTGAGTAGGAAGCACAGTTTTTTTTTTCTGAGCAAGCTCACTGTTCGGAACATATAGGAAACACAGTAGAGTAGAAGAGTGCTCTTTTCTCAAAAGCAAAGTGTGTTTCTTGAAAGTTGAGCTACCGTTTGTTTCCCAGTCCTAAATGGAGTGGAATCACATGCAGTTTCTGGTTACGAGCAAGAGTTGTTTTCTGGTAAGGAAAGTCACTATTGTGCTCCCATTGCCATACACTGTGCAAATAGCCCTCCCGTCTGTTCCCAGCAATACAGTGTATCAGACTGAAGAGGAGCTACTGTTCTTGTCAGTTTCCTAAGCAGAGTTGAACTAGATATGGCCCGTGTGTAGGAAGCACAGTTCTTTTGTTCTGAGCAAGCTCACTGTTCTGGCCCTATAGGAAAAACAGTAGAGTAGATGAGTGCTCTTTTCTCTAAAGCAGAGTGTGTTTATTGCAAGGTGAGCTAGCTTTTGTTTCCCAGTCTTAAATGGAGTTGAATCACATGCAGTTTCTGGTCCTACAAGCAAGAGTTGTTTTCTGGTAAGAAGAGTCACTATTGCGCTGCCATTGCCATACACAGGACAAATAGTACTGGCGTCTGTTGCCAGCAAGTACAGTGTATTGAACTGAAGAGGATCTACTGTTCTTCTCAGGTTCCTAAGCAGACTTGAACCAGATATTGCCGTGTGAGTAGGAAGCACAGTTTTTTTTTTTCTTAGCAAGCTCACTGTTCGGAACATATAGGAAACACAGTAGAGTAGAAGAGTGCTCTTTTCTCAAAAGCAAAGTGTGTTTCTTGGAAGTTGAGCTACCGTTTGTTTCCCAGTCCTAAATGGAGTGGAATCACATGCAGTTTCTGGTCCTACGAGCAAGAGTTGTTTTCTGGTAAGACGAGTCACTATTGTGCTCCAATTGCCATACACAGTGCAAATAGCACTCGCATATGTAACCCGCAAGTACAGTGTATTGGACTGAAGAAGATCTACTGTTCTTGTCAGTTTCCTAAGCAGAGTTGAACTAGATATGGCCCGTGTGTGTAGGAAGCACAGTTCTTTTGTTCTGAGTAAGCTCACTGTTCGGACCCCATAGGAAGCACAGTAGATTAGAAGAGTGCTCTTTTCTCAAAAGCAGAGTGTGTTTCTTGTAAGGCGAGCTAGCATTTGTTTCCCAGTTCTAAATGGAGTAGAATCACATGCAGTTTCTGGTCCTATGATCAAGAGTTGTTTTCTGGTAAGGAAAGTCACTATTGCGCTTCTATTGCCATACACAGTGCAAATAGCACTCTCGTCTGTTCCCAGCAAGTACAGTGTATCGGACTGAAGAGGAACTACTGTTCTTGTAAGTTTCCTAAGCAGAGTTGAACGAGATATGGCCCGTGTGTAGGAAGCACAGTTCTTTTTTTCTGAGCAAGCTCACTCTTCTGGCCTTATAGGAAACACAGTAGAGAAGAAGAGTGCTCTTTTCTCAAAAGCAGAGTGTGTTTCTTGTAACGCGAGCTAGAGTTTGTTTCCCAGTCCTAAATGGAGTTGAATCACATGCAGTTTCTGCTCCTAAGAGCAAGAGTTGTTTTCTGGTAAGAAGAGTCACTATTGAGCTGCCATTGCCATACACAGGACAAATAGCACTGGCGTCTGTTCCCAGCAAGTAGAGTGTATTGAACTGAAGAGGATCTACTGTTCTTGTCAGGTTCCTAAGCAGACTTGAACTAGATATGGCCGTGTGAGTAGGAAGCACAGTTTTTTTGTTCTGAGCAAGCTCACTGTTCTGGCCCTATAGGAAACACAGTAGAGTAGAAGAGTGCTCTTTTCTCAAAAGCAAAGTGTGTTTCTTGGAAGTCGAGCTAGCGTTTGTTTCCCAGTCCTAAATGGAGTTGAGTCACGTGCAGTTTTTTGTCCTACGAGCAAGAGATGTCTTCTGGTAAGACAAGTCACTATTGTGCTCCAATTGCCATACACAGGACAAATAGCACTGGCGTCTGTTCCCAGGAAGTACAGTGTATTGGACTGAAGAGGATCTACTGTTCTTGTCAGGTTCCTAAGCAGACTTGAACTAGATATGGCCGTGTGTGTAGGAAGCACAATTTTTTTGTTCTGAGCAAGCTCACTGTTCGGAACACATAGGAAACACAGTAGAGTAGAAGAGTGCTCTTTTCTCAAAAGCAGAGTTTGTTTCTTGTAAGGCGAGCTAGCGTTTGTTTCCCAGTCCTAAATGGAGTTGAGTCATATGCAGTTTTTTGTCCTATGAGCAAAAGTTGTTTTCTGGTAAGACAAGTCACTATTGTTCTCCAATTGCCATACACAATGCAAATAGCACTCGCGTCTGTTCCCCGCAAGTACAGTGTATTGGACGGAAGAGGAGCTACTGTTCTTGTCAGTTTCCTAAGCAGAGTTGAACTAGATATGGCCCGTGTGTAGGAAGCACAGTTGTTTTTTTCTGAGCAAGCTCACTGTTCTGGCCCTATAGGAAACACAGAAGAGTAGAAGAGTGTTCCTTTATCAAAAGCAGAGTGTGTTTCATGTAAGGCGAGCTAGCATTTGTTTCCCAGTCCTAAATGGAGTTGAATCACATGCAGTTTCTGGTCCTACGAGCAAGAGTTGTTTACTGGTAAGGAAAGTCACTATTGAGCTCGCCTTGCCATACACAGTGCAAATAGCTCTCGCGTCTGTTCCCAGTAAGTACAGTGTATCGGACTGAAGAGGAGCTACTGTTCTTGTCAGTTTCCTAAGCAGAGTTAAACTAGATATGGCCCGTGTGTGTAGGAAGCACAGTTCTTATGTTCTGAGCAAGTTCACTCTTCTGGCCCTACAGGAAACACAGTAGAGTAGAAGAGTGCTCTTTTCTCAAAAGCAGAGTGTGTTTTTGTAAGGCGAGCTAGCATTTGTTTCCCAGTCCTATATGGATTTGAATCACATGCGGTTTCTGGTCCTATGAGCAAGAGTTGTTTTCTGGTAAGGAAAGTCACTATTGTGCTCCCATTGCCATACACAGTTCAAATAGCCCTCCCGTCTGTTCCCAGCAACTACAGTGTATTGGACTGAAGAGGAGCTACTGTTCTTCTCAGTTTCCTAAGCAGAGTTGAACTAGATATGGCCTGTGTGTGTAGGAAGCACAGTTCTTTTGTTCTGAGCAAGTTCACTGTTCGGACCCCACAGGAAGCACAGTAGAGTAGAAGAGTGCTCTTTTCTCAAAAGCAGAGTGTGTTTCATGTAAGGCGAGCTAGCGTTTGTTTCCCAGTCCTAAATGGAGTTGAGTCACATGCAGTTTTTTGTTCTATGAGCAAGAATTTTTTTCTGGTAAGACGAGTCACTATTGTGCTCCAATTGCCATACACAGTACAAATAGCACTCGCGTCTGTTCCCCGCAAGTACAGTGTATTGGACTGAAGAAGATCTACTGTTCTTGTCAGTTTCCTAAGCAGAGTTGAACTAGATATGGCCCGTGTGTGTAGGAAGCACAGTTCTTTTGTTCTGAGTAAGCTCACTGTTCGGACCCCATAGGAAGCACAGTAGATTAGAAGAGTGCTCTTTTCTCAAAAGCAGAGTGTGTTTCATGAAAGGCGAGCTAGCATTTGTTTCCCAGTCCTAAATGGAGTTGAATCACATGCAGTTTCTGGTCCTATGATCAAGAGTTGTTTTCTGGTAAGGAAAGTCACTATTGTGCTCCCATTGCCATACACAGTGCAAATAGCACTCGCGTCTGTTCCCAGCAAGTACAGTGTATCGGACTGAAGAGGAGCTACTGTTCTTGTCAGTTTATAAAGCAGAGTTGAACTAGATATGGCCCGTGTGTAGGAAGCACAGTTTTTTTGTTCTGAGCAAGCTCACTTTTCGGAACACATAGGAAACACAGTAGAGTAGAAGAGTGCTCTTTTCTCTAAAGCAGAGTGTGTTTCGTGCAAGGTGAGCTAGCTTTTGTTTCCCAGTCCTGAATGGAGTTCAATCACATGCAGTTTCTGGTCCTACAAGCAAGAGTTGTTTTCTGGTAAGGAAAGTCACTATTGCGCTCCCTTTGCCATACACAGTGCAAATAGCCCTCCTGTCTGTTCCCAGCAACTACAGTGTATTGGACTGAAGAGGAGCTACTGTTCTTCTCAGTTTCCTAAGCAGAGTTGAACTAGATATGGCCTGTGTGTGTAGGAAGCACAGTTCTTTTTTTCTGAGCAAGCTCACTGTTCTGGCCCTATTGGAAACACAGTAGAGTAGAAGAGTGCTCTTTTCTCAAAAGCAGAGTGTGTTTCTTTTAAAGTGAGCTAGAATTTGTTTCCCAGTCCTAAATGGAGTTGAATCACATGCAGTTTCTGGTCCTACGAGCAAGAGTTGTTTTATAGTAAGAAGAGTCACTATTGCACTGCCATTGCCATACACAGGACAAATAGCACTGGCGTCTCTTCCCAGCAAGTACAGTGTATTGAACTGAAGAGGATCTACTGTTCTTGTCAGGTTCCTAAGCAGACTTGAACTAGATATGGCCGTGTGAGTAGGAAGCACAGTTTTTTTTTTCTGAGCAAGCTCACTGTTCGGAACATATAGGAAACACAGTAGAGTAGAAGAGTGCTCTTTTCTCAAAAGCAAAGTGTGTTTCTTGGAATTTGAGCTAGCGTTTGTTTCCCAGTCCTAAATGGAGTTGAGTCACATGCAATTTTTTGTCCTATGAGCAAGACTTGTTTTCTGGTAAGGAAAGTCACTATTGTACTCCCATTGCCATACACAGTGCAAATAGCACTCGCATCTGTTCCCCGCAAGTACAGTGTATCGGACTGAAGAGGAGCTACTGTTCTTGTTTGTTTCCTAAGCAGAGTTGAACTAGATATGGCCCGTGTGTGTAGAAAGCACAGTTCTTTTGTTCTGAGCAAGCTCACTGTTCGGACCCCATAGGAAACATAGTAGAGTAAAAGAGTGCTCTTTTCTCCAAAGCAGAGTGTGTTTCTTGTAAGGCGAGCTAGCATTTGTTTCCCAGTCCTAAATGGAGTTGAATCACATGCAGTTTCTGGTCCTACGAGCAAGAGTTGTTTTCTGGTAAGGAAAGTCACTGTTGCGCTCCCATTGCCATACACAGTGCAAATAGCACTCGCGTCTGTTCCCAGCAAGTACAGTGTATCGTACTGAAGAGGAGCTACTGTTCTTGTCAGTTTCCTAAGCAGAGTTGAACTAGTTATGGCCTGTGTGTAGGAAGCACAGTTCTTTTGTTCTGAGAAAGCTCACTGTTCTGGCCCTTTAGGAAACACAATAGAGTAGAAGAGTGCGCTTTTCCCTAAAGCAGAGTGTGTTTCTTGTAAGGCGAGCTAGCGTTTGTTTCCCAGTACTAAATGGAGTTGAATCACATGCAGTTTCTGGTCCTACGAGCAAGAGTTGTTTTATGGTAAGAAGAGTCACTATTGCACTGCCATTGCCATACACAGGACAAATAGCACTGGCGTCTGTTCCCAGCAAGTACAGTGTATTGTACGGAAGAGGATCTACTGTTCTTGTCAGGTTCCTAAGCAGAGTTGAACTAGATATGGCCGTGTGTGTAGGAAGCACAGTTCTAATGTTCTGAGCAAGTTCAATCTTCTGGCTCTATATTAAACACAGTAGAGTAGAAGAGTGCTCTTTTCTCAAAAGCATAGTGTGTTTCTTGCAAGGAGAGCTAGCGTTTGTTTCATAGTCCTCAATGGAGTTGAGTCCCATGCAGTTTTTTGTCCTATGAACAAAAGTTGTTTTCTGGTAAGTCAAGTCACTATTGTGCTCCAATTGCCATACACAGTGCAAAGAGCACTCGCGTCTGTTCCCTGCAAGTACAGTGTATCCGACTGAAGAGGTGCTACTGTTCTTGTCAGTTTCCTAAGCAGAGTTGAACGAGATATGGCCCTGTGTGTAGGAAGCACAGTCCTTTTTTTCTGAGCAAGCTCACTGTTCTGGCCCTATATGAAACACAGTAGAGTCGAAGAGTGCTCTTTTCTCTAAAGTAGAGTGTGTTTCATGTAAGGCGAGCTAGCATTTGTTTCCCAGTCCTAAATGGAGTTGAACCTCATGCAGTTTCTGGTCTTACGAGCCAGAGTTGTTTTCTGGTAAGGAGTGTCACTATTGCGCTCCCATTGCCATACACAGTGCACATAGCACTCGCGTCTGTTCCCAGCAAGTACAGTGTATCAGACTGAAGAGGAGCTACTGTTCTTGTCAGTTTCCTAAGCAGAGTTGAACTAGATATGGCCCGTGTGTAGGAAGCACAGTTCTTTTGTTCTGAGCAAGCTCACAGTTCTGGCCCTATAGGAAAAACAGTAGAGTAGAAGAGTGCTCTTTTCTCTAAAGCAGAGTGTGTTTCTTGTAAGGTGAGCTAGCTTTTGTTTCCCAGTCCTAAATGGAGTTGAATCACATGCAGTTTCTGGTCCTACAAGCAAGAGTTGTTTCCTGGAAAGGAAAGTCACTATTTTTCTCCCTTTGCCATAAACAGTGCAAATAGCACTCACGTCTATTCCCAGCAAGTACAGTGTATTGGACTGAAGAGGAGCTACTGTTCTTGTCAGTTTCCTAAGCAGAGTTGAACTAGATATGGCCCGTGTGTGTAGAAAGCACAGTTCTTTTGTTCTGAGCAAGCTCACTGTTCTGCCCCTATAGGAAACACAGAAGAGTAGAAGAGTGCTCTTTTCTCAGAAGCAGAGTTTGTTTCTTGTAAGGCGAGCTAGCGTTTGTTTCCCAGTCATAAATGGAGTTGAATCACATGCAGTTTCTGGTCCTACGAGCAAGAGTTGTTTTCTGGTAAGAAGAGTCATTATTGTGCTCCCATTGTTTTACACAAGGCAAATAGCACTGTTGTCTGTTCCCAGCATGTACCGTGTATTGGACTGAAGAGGATCTACTGTTCTTGTCAGGTTCCTAAGCAGAATTGAACTAGATACGGCCATGTGTGTAGGAAGCACAGTTCTTTGTTCTGAGCAAGCTCACTGTTCTTTCCCTATAGGAAACACAGTAGAGTAGAAGAGTGCTCTTTTCTCAAAAGCAGAGTGTGTTTCTTGTAAGGCGAGCTAGCGTTTGTTTCCCAGTCCTAAATGGAGTTGAATCACATGCAGTTTCTCATCCTACGAGCAAGAGTTGTTTTCTGGTAAGGAAAGTCACCATTGTGTTCCCACTGCCATACACAGTGCAAATAGCACTCGCGTCTGTTCCCAGGAAGTACAGTGTATCGGACTGAAGAGGAGCTACTGTTCTTGTCAGTTTCCTAAGCAGAGTTGAACGAGATATTTCCCGTGTGTGTAGGATGCACAGTTCTCTTGTTCTGAGCAAGCTCACTGTTCTGGCCCTACAGGAAACACAGTAGAGTAGAAGAGTGCTCTTTTATCTAAAGCAGAGTGTGTTTCTTGTAAGGGAGCTAGCGTTTGTTTCCCAGTCATAAATGTAGTTGAGTCACAGGCAGTTTTTGTTCCTATGAGCAAGAGTTGTTTTCTGGTAAGAAGAGTCACTATTGCGCTCCAAATTCCATACACTGTGCAAATAGCACTCGCGTCTATTCCCAGCAAGTACAGTGTATTGGACTGAATAGGAGCTACTGTTCTTGTCAGTTTCCTAAGCAGAGTTGAACTAGATATGGTCCATGTGTGTAGGAAGCACAGTTCTTTTGTTCTGAGCAAGCTCACTGTTTGGACCCCATAGGAAACACAGTAGAATAGAAGAGTGCTCTGTTGCTGTAGAATTTCTCTCCAGCTCCCACCACCAAGTCCCGCCAGTCTCAGAGCCCACTTATAAAATAAACACACAGACTCTTACATTATTTAAACTGCTTGGCCATTACCTCAGGCCTGTTATTGTCTAGCTCTTACTCTTATATTTAGCCCATTTCTATTAATCTTTACTTTGCCACATGGCTCATGGCTTACTGGTACCTTACATCTTCCTTGTCCTGATGGCGGCTGGCAGTGTCTCTCTCTCAGCCTTCCACTTCCCCGCTTTATTCTCCTCCTTGCCCCGCCTACACTTCCTGCCTAGCCAACGGCCAATCAGTGTTTTATTGATTAATTAGCAACACATTTGCCATACATCCCACAGCACTTCCCCCTTTTTTTTTTTCAAAAAGGAAGGTTTTAACCTTAACAAAGTATAATTACATATAATTTGGGAATTTGGGCGTAGCTTCTCTTACTACTTCCTGCTGGAAGGGGGCGCTGTATCTTGTGGGGAAACAAAAAAAAATTTAGAATTATGGAATAGTCCATGAGGCTGTATCGTCTGAGCCAGATGCCTTTAAACCATTCTGGATGTTGGATCATCTGGGCCATGGTGTCATAGGAGACCTTCAGGGGGTCTTGGCTGGTCAAACCTGTTGTATCTTAATCTTGAACAAATCTATAGCCTCTGGCTTTCTGTGGAAACAAAAGAGACTCTTTTCCAAAGCAACATATCCTTACATCCAAATTTTGAAGTCAAGGTATCTTTAAAATATACATTTTGGCATAACTCTACAGCTTTTACAATCAAATGTTTTTCTGCAGTTAAAAGTCCCAACGACAACACAATCCAGATTCTCTGTGTAATATCCATTTTTACGTGGCTTATTTTTTATACTACCTTTACTGTCTCTTTAATGACTTTATTTTTTAAAACTATGTATTTGTTTCTATAACTCTATATATCACCTTTTTTTGTCTCTTTGAAGCCTACATATCTTTTACACACATTGTAAACTATTACATCTGAATCTGTCTTATTGTGAATCTATTGCTTTAAACTGCAGCAGCTGTGGCTGCTGGCTCCGCCCACCTCAGATTCCCAACATGGCTACGTTTTCCGCCAGCTCTGGGAGCCATCAACTCTCAGAAATAGTGGGTCTCTGCTTCTATCAAAGCAGCGTGTAGCCCAGAAATCTCTTTTTTTTGTTTTGTTTTGTTTTGTACTAGCAAAGGCTAAATCCACCACACAGCTCTTACATTATTTAAACTGCTTGGCCATTAGCTAAGGCCTGTTATTGTCTAGCTCTTACTCTTATATTTAGCAGATTTCTATTAATTTTTACTTTGCCACATGGCTCATGGCTTACTGGTACCTTACATCTTCCTTGTCCTGATGGCGGCTGGCAGTGTCTCTCTCTCAGCCTTCCACTTCCCTGCTTTATTCTCCTCCTTGCCCCGCCTACACTTCCTGCCTAGCCAACGGCCAATCAGTGTTTTATTGATTAATTAGCAACACATTTGCCATACATCCCACAGCAGGGCTCTTTTCTCAAAAGCAGAGTGTATTTCTTGTAAGGCGAGCTAGCTTTTGTTTCCTAGTCCTAAATGGAGTTGAATCACATGCAGTTTCTGGTCCTACGAGCAAGAGTTGTTTTCTGGTAAGGAAAGTCACTATTGTGCTTCCATTGCCATACACATTACAAATAGCACTCGCGTGTGTTCCCAGGAAGTACAGTGTATTGGACTGAATAGGAGCTACTGTACTGTCAGTTCCCTAAGCAGAGTTGAACTAGATATGGTCCGTGTGTAGGAAGCACAGTTCTTTTGTTCTGAGCAAGCTCACTGTTTGGACCCCATAGGAAACACAGTACTGTAGAAGAATGCTCTTTTCTCAAAAGCAGAGTGTGTTTCATGTAAGGCGAGCTAGCATTTGTTTCCCAGTCCTAAATGGAGTTGAATCACATGCAGTTTCTGGTCCTATGAGCAAGAGTTGTTTTCTGGTAAGGAAAGTCACTATTGCGCTCCCATTGCCATACATAGTGCAAATAGCACTCGGTCCATTCCCAGAAAGTAGAGTGTATCGGACTGAAGAGGAGCTACTGTTCTTGTCAGTTTCCTAAGCAGAGTTGAACTAGATATGGCCCCTGTGAAGGAAGCACAGTTCTTTTGTTCTGATCAAGCTCACTGTTCTGGCCCTATAGGAAACACAGAAGAGTAGAAGAGTGCTCTTTTCTCAAAAGCAGAGTGTTTTTCTTGTAAGGCGAGCTGGCGTTTGTTTCCCAGTCTTAAATGGAGTTGAATCACATGCAGTTTCTGGTCCTAGGAGCAAGAGTTGTTTTCTGGTAAGAAGAGTCACTATTGTGCTCCCATTGTCATACACAGGGCAAATGGTACTGGCATCTGTTCCCAGCATGTACAGTGTATTGGACTGAAGAGGATCTACTGTTCTTGTCAGCTTCCTAAGCAGAATTGAATAGATATGGCCCATGTGTGCAGGAAGCACAGTTCTTTTGTTCTGAGGAAGCTCACTGTTCTGGCCCTATAGGAAACACAGTATATTAGAAGAATGCTCTTTTCTCAAAAGCACAGTGTTTTTCTTGTAAGGCGAGCTAGCGTTTCTTTCCCAATCCTAAATGGAGTTGAGACACATGCAGTTTCTGGTCCTACGAGCAAGAGTTTTTTTCTGGTAAGAAGAGTCACTATTGCACTCCCATTGCCATACACAGTGCAAATAGCACTTGCATCTGTTCCCAGCAAGTACAGTGTATTGGACTGAAGGGGATCTACTGTTCATGTCAGTTTCCTAAGCAGAGTTGAACTAGATATGGCCCGTGTGTGTAGGAAGCACAGTTCTTTTGTTCTGAGCAAGCTCACTTTTCAGACCCCATAGGAAACACAGTAGAGTAGAAGAGTGCTCTTTTCGCAAAAGCAGTGTGTGTTTCATGTAAGGCGAGCTAGCGGTTGTTTCCCAGTCCTAAATGGAGTTGAATCACATGCAGTTTCTGGTCCTATGAGCAAGAGTTGTTTTCTGGTAAGGAAAGTCACTATTGCACTGTCATTGACATACAAAGTGCAAATAGCACACGCGTGTGTTCCCAGCTATTACAGTGTATCAGACTGAAGAGGAGCTACTGTTCTTGTTAGTTTCCTAAGCAGAGTTCAACTAGATATGGCCCGTGTGTGTAGGAAGCACAGTTCTTTTGTTCTCAGCAAGCTCACTGTTCTGGCCCTATAGGAAACACTTTAGAGTAGAAGAGTGCTCTTTTCTCAAAAGCAGAGTGTGTTTCTCGTAAGGCGAGCTAGCGTTTGTTTCCCAGTCCTAAATGGAGTTGAATCCCATGCAGTTTCTGGTCCTACGAGCAAGAGATCTTTTCTCGTAAGAAGAGTCACTATTGTGCTGCCATTGCCATACACAGGACAAAAAGCACTGTTGCCTTTTCCCAGCAAGTACAGTGTATTGGACTGAATAGGAGCTACTGTTCTTGTCAGTTTCCTAAGCAGAGTTGAACTAGATATGGTCCATGTGTGTAGGAAGCACAGTTCTTTTTTTCTGAGCAAGTTCACTCTTTGGACCCCATAGGAAACACAGTAGAGTAGAAGAGTGCTCTTTTGCATAAAGCAGAGTGTTTTTCTTCTAAGTTGAGCTCGCGTTTGTTTCCCAGTCCTAAATGGAGTTGAATCACATGCAGTTTCTGGTCCTATGAGCAAGAGTTGTTTTCTGGCAAGAAGAGTCACTATTGCGCTCCAATTGTCATACACAGGGCAAATAGCACTGGCGTCGGTTCCCAGCATGTACAGTGTATTGGACTGAAGAGGATCTACTGTTCTTGTCAGGTTCCTAAGCAGAGTTGAACTAGATATGGCCGTGTGTGCAGGAAGCACAGTTCTTTTGTTCTCAGCAAGCTCACTGTTCTGGCCCTATAGGAAACACAGTAGAGTAGAGGAGTGCTCTTTTCTCTAAAGCAGAGAGTGTTTCTCGTAAGGCAAGCTAGCGTTTGTTTTCCAGTCCTAAATGGAGTTGAGTCACATGCAGTTTTTGGTCCCATGAGCAAGAGTTGTTTTCTGGTAAGAAGAGTCACTATTTCACTCCTATTGCCATACACAGTGCAAATAGCACTTGCGTCTGTTCCCAGCAAGTACAGTGTACTGGACTGAATAGGAGCTACTGTTCTTGTCAGTTTCCAAAGCATAGTTGAACTAGATATGGTCCGTGTGTGTAGGAAGCACAGTTCTTTTGTTCTCAGCAAGCTCACTGTTCTGGCCCTATAGGAAACACAGTAGAGTAGAACAGTGCTCTTTTCTCAAAAGAAGAGTGTGTTTCTTGTAAGGCGAGCTAGCGGTTGTTTCCCAGTCCTAAATGGAGTTAAATCACATGCAGTTACTGGAACTACGAGCAAGAGTTGTTTTATGGTAAGGAAGTCACAATTGTGCTCCCATTACCATACACAGTGCAAATAGCACTCGCGTCTGTTCCCAGCAAGTACAGTGTATCGGACTGAAGAGGAGCTATTGTTCTTGTCAGTTTCCTAAGCAGAGTTGAACGAGATAGGGCCCGTGTGTGTAGGATGCTCATTTCTTTTGTTTTGCGCAAGCTTACTGTTTTGACCACATCGGAAACACAGTAGAGTAGAAGAGTGCTCTTTTCTCAAAAGCAGAGTGTGTTTCTTGTAAGGCGAGCTAGCGTTTATTTTCTAGTCCTAAATGGAGTTGAATCACATGCAGTTTCTGGTCCTACGAGCAAGAGTTGTTTTCTGGTAAGAAGAGTCACTATTGCGCTGCCATTGCCATACACAGGACAAATAGCACTGGCGTCTGTTCCCAGCAAGTACAGTGTATTGGACTGAAGAGGATCTACTGTTCTTGTCAGGTTCCTAATCAGAATTGAACTAGATATGGCCGTGTGTGTAGGAAGCAAAGTTCCTTTGTACTGAGCAAGCTCACTGTTTTGACCACAGCGGAAACACAGTAGAGTAGAATAGTGCTCTTTTCTCAAAAGCAGAGGGTGTTTCTTGTAAGGCGAGCTAGCGTTTGTTTCCCAGTCCTAAATGGAGTTGAATCCCATGCAGTTTCTGGTCCTACGAGCAAGAGTTGTGTTCTGGTAAGAAGAGTCACTATTGTGCTGCCATTGCCATACACAGGACAAATAGCACTGTTGTCTGTTCCCAGCAAGTACACTGTATTGGACTTTAGAGGATCACTGTTCATGTCAGGTTCCTAAGCAGAATTGAACTAGATATGGCCATGTGTGGAGGAAGCACAGTTTTTTTGTTCTGAGCAAGCTCACTGTTCGGAACACATAGGAAACACAGTAGAGTAGAAGAGTGCTCTTTTCTCAAAAGCAGAGTGTGTTTCTTGTAAGGCGAGCTAGCGTTTGTTTCCCAGTCCTAAATGGAGTTGAATCACATGCAGTTTCTGTTCCTACAAGCAAGAGTTGTTTTCTGGTAAGAAGAGTCACTATTGTGCTCCCATTGTTTTACACAGGGCAAATAGCACTGGCGTCTGTTCCCAGCATGTACAGTGTTTTGTACTGAAGAGGATCTACTGTTCTTGTCAGGTTCCTAAGCAGAATTGAACTAGATATGGCCGTGTGTGTAGGAAGCACAGTCTTTTGTTCTGAGCATGCTCACTGTTCTGGCCCTATAGGAAACACAGTAGCGTAGAAGAGTGCTCTTTTCTCAAAAGCAGAGTGTGTTTCTTGTAAGGCGAGCTAGCGTTTGTTTTCCAGTCCTAAATGGAGTTGAATCACATGCAGTTTCTGGTACTATGAGCAAGAGTTGTTTTCTGGTAAGGAAAGTCACTATTGTGTTCCCATTGCCATACAAAGTGCAAAGAGCACTCGCGTCTGTTCCCAGCAAGTACAGTGTATCGGACTGAAGAGGAGCTACTGTTCTTGTCAGTTTCCTAAGCAGAGTTGAACGAGATATGGCCCGTGTGTGTAGGAAGAACAGTTCTCTTGTTCTGAGCAAGCTCACTGTTCTGGCCCTATAGGAAACACAGTAGAGTAGAAGAGTGCTCTTTTCTCAAAAGCAAAGTGTGTTTCATGTAAGGCGAGCTAGCATTTGTTTCCCAGACCTAAATGGAGTTGAATCACATGCAGTTTCTGGTCCTATGAGCAAGAGTTGTTTTCTGGTAAGGAAAGTCACTAGGGTGCTCCCATTGCCATACACAGTGCAAATAGCACTCACGTGTGTTCCCAGCTATTACAGTGTATCGGACTGAAGAGGAGCTACTGTTTTTGTCAGTTTCCTAAGCAGAGTTGAACTAGATATGGCCCGTGTGTGTAGGAAGCACAGTTTTTTTTTCTGAGCAAGCTCACTGTTCTGGCCCTAGAGGAAACACTTGAGAGTATAAGAGGGCTCTTTTCTCAAGAGCAGAGTGTGTTTCTTGTAATGCGAGCTAGCGTTTGTTTCCCAGTCCTAAATGGAGTTGAATCTCATGCAGTTTCTGGTCCTACGAGCAAGAGTTGTTTTCTGGTAAGAAGTGTCACTATTGTGCTCCCATTGCCATACACAGTGCAAATAGCACTCGCGTCTGTGCCCAGCCAGTACAGTGTATCTGACGGAAGAGTAGCTACTGTTGTTGTCAGTTTCCTAAGCAGAGTTGAAAGAGATATGGCCCGTGTGTGTAGGAAGCTCAGTTCTTCTGTTTTGAGCAAGCTCACTGTTTTGACCACATAGGAAACACAGTAGAGTAGAAGAGTGCTCTTTTCTCAAAAGCAGGGTGTGTTTCTTGTAAGGCGAGCTAGTATTTGTTTCCCAGTCCTAAATGGAGTTGAATCTCATGCAGTTTCTGGTCCTACGAGCAAGAGTTGTTTTCTGGTAAGGAAAGTCACTATTGCGCTCCCATTGCCATACACAGGGGAAATAGCACTCGCGTCTCTTTTCAGCAAGTACAGTGTATTGGACTGAAGAGGATCTACTGTTCTTGTCAGGTTTATAAGCAGAATTGAACTAGATATGGCCGTGTGTGTAGGAATCACAGTTTTTTTGTTCTGAGCAAGCTCACTGTTCAGACCCCATAGGAAACACAGTAGAGTAGAGCAGTGCTCTTTTCTCTAAAGCAGATTGTGTTTCTTGTAAGGCGAGCTAGCATTTGTTTCCCAGTCCTAAATGGAGTTGAATCACATGCAGTTTCTGGTCCTACGAGCAATAGTTGTTTTATGGTAAGAATAGTCACTATTGCGCTGCCATTGCCATACACAGGACAAATAGCACTGGCGTCTGTTCCCAGCAAGTACAGTGTATTGGACTGAAGGGGATCTACAGTTCTTGTCAGGTTCCTAAACAGAATTGAACTAGATATGGCCGTGTGTGTAGGAAGCACAGTTCTTTTGTTCTGAGCAAGCTCACTGTTCTGTCCCTACAGGAAACACAGTAGAGTAGAAGAGTGCTCTTTTCTCAAACGCAGAGTGTATTTCTTGTAAGGCGAGCTAGCATTTGTTTCCCAGTCCTAAATGGAGTTGAGTCACATGCAGTTTCTGGTCCTAGGAACAAGAGTTGTTTTCTGGTAAGAAGAGTCACTATTGTGCTCCCATTGTCATACACAGGGCAAATAGTACTGGCGTCTGTTCCCAGCATGTACAGTGTATTGGGCTGAATAGGATCTACTGTTCTTGTCAGTTTCCTAAGCAGAATTGAATAGATATGGCCCCTGTGTGCAGGAAGCACAGTTCTTTTGTTCTGAGGAAGCTCACTCATCTGGCCATATAGGAAACACAGTATAGTAGAAGAATGCTCTTTTGTCAAAAGCACAGAGTTTTTTTTGTAAGGCGAGCCCGCATTTCTTTCCCAGTCCTAAATGGAGTTGAGACACATGCAGTTTTTGGTCCTACGAGCAAGAGTTTTTTTCTGGTAAGAAGAGTCACTATTGCACTCTCATAGCCATACACAGTGCAAAAAGCACTTGCATCTGTTCCCAGCAAGTACAGTGTATTGGACTGAAGAGGATCTAATGTTCTTGTCAGTTTTTTAAGCAGAGTTGAACTAGATATGGCCCGTGTGTGTAGGAAGCACAGTTCTTTTGTTCTGAGCAAGCTCACTGTTCGGACCCCATAGGAAACTCAGTAGGGTAGAAGTGTGCTCTTTTCTCAAAAGCAGAGTATGTTTCATGTAAGGCGAGCTAGCATTTGTTTCCCAGTCCTAAATGGAGTTGAATCACATGCAGTTTCTGGTCCTACGAGCAAGAGTTGTTTTCTGGTAAGAAGAGTCACTATTGTGCTCCCATTGTCATACACAGGGCAAATAGCACTCGCGTCTGTTCCCAGCAAGTACAGTGTATTGGACTGAAGAGGATCTACTATTCTTGTCAGTTTCCTAAGCAGAATTGAACTAGATATGTCCGTGTGTTTAGGAAGCATAGTTCTTTTGTTCTGAGCAAGCTCACTGTTTTGGTCCTGTAGGAAACACAGTTGAGTAGAAGAGTGCTCTTTTCTCAAAAGCAGAGTGTGTTTCTTGTAAGGCGAGCTCGCGTTTGTTTCCCAGTCCTAAATGGAGTTGAGTCACATGCAGTTTTTTGTCCTATGAGCAAGAGTTGTTTTCTGGTAAGAAGAGTCACTATTGTGCTCCCATTGTCATACACAGGGCATATAGCACTCGCGTCTGTTCCCAGCATGTACAGTGTTTTGGACTGAAGAGGATCTACTATTCTTGTCAGTTTCCTAAGCAGAATTGAACTAGATATGACTGTGTGTTTAGGAAGCACAGTTCTTTTGTTCTGAGCAAGCTCACTGTTTTGGCCCTATAGGAAACACAGTAGAGTAGAAGAGTGCTCTTTTCTCAAAAGCAGAGTGTGTTTCTTGTAAGGCGAGCTAGCGTTTGTTTCCCAGTCCTAAATGGAGTTGAGTCACATGCAGTTTTTGCTCCTACGAGCAAGAGTTGTTTTCTGGTAAGAAGAGTCACTATTGTGCTCCCATTGCCATACACAGTGCAAATAGCACTCGCGTCTGTTCCCAGCAAGTACAGTGTATTGGACTGAATAGGAGCTACTGTTCTTGTCAGTTTCCTAAGCAGAGTTGAACTAGATATGGTCCGTGTGTGTAGGAAGCACAGTTCTTTTGTTCTGAGCAAGCTCACTGTTCTGGCACTATAGGAAACACAGTAGAGTAGAAGAGTGCTCTTTTCTCAAAAGCGGAGTGTGTTTCTTGTAAGGCGAGCTATCGTTTGTTTCCCAGTCCTAAATGGAGTTGAATCACATGCAGTTTCTGGTCCTACGAGCAAGAGTTGTTTTCTGGTAAGGAAGTAACTGTTGTGCTCCCATTGCCATACACAGTGCAAATAGCACTCGCGTCTGTTCACAGCAAGTACAGTGTATCGGACTGAAGAGGATCTACTGTTCTTGTCAGGTTTATAAGCAGAATTGAACTAGATATTGCCATGTGTGTAGGAAGCACAGTTTTTTTGTTCTGAGGAAACTCACTGTTCTGGCCCTATAGGAAACACAGTAGAGTAGAAGAGTGCTCTTTTCTCTAAGGAGAGTGTGTTTCTTGTAAGGCCAGCTAGCATTTGTTTCCCAGTCCTAAATGGAGTTGAATCACATGCAGTTTCCTGTCCTACGAGCAAGAGTTGTTATCTGGTAAGAAGAGTCACTATTGTGCTCCAATTGTCATACACAGGGCAAATAGCACTGGCTTCTGTTCCCAGTATGTACAGTGTATTGGACTGAACAGGATCTACTGTTCTTGTCAGGTCCCTAAGCAGAGTTGAACTAGATGTGGCCGTGTGTGTAGGAAGCACAGTTCTTTTGTTCTGAGCAAGCTCACTGTTCTGGCACTATAGGAAACACAGTAGAGTAGAACAGTGCTCTTTTCTCAAAAGCAGAGTGTGTTTCTTGTAAGTCGACCAGCGTTTGTTTCCCAGTCCTAAATGGAGTGGATTCACATGCAGTTTCTGGTCCTACGAGCAAGATTTGTTTTCTGGTAAGGAAGTCACTATTGTGCTCCCATTGCCATACACAGTGCAAATAGCCCTCGCGTCTGTTCCCAGCAAGTACAGTGTATCGGACTGAAGAGGAGCTACTGTTCTTGTCAGTTTCCTAAGCAGAGTTGAACGAGATATGGCCCGTGTGTGTAGGAAGCACATTCTTTTGTTCTGAGCAAGCTCACTGTTTGGACCACATATGAAACACAGTAGAGTAGAAGATTGCTCTTTTCTCAAAAGCAGAGTGTGATTCTTGTAAGGGGAGCTAGCATTTGTTTCCCAGTCCTAAATGGAGTTGAATCCCATGGAGTTTCTGGTCCTACAAGCAAGAGTTGTTTTCTGGTAAGGAAATCACTTTGCGCTCCCATTGCCATACACAGTGCAAATAGCACTCGCGTCTGTTCCCAGCAATTACAGTGTATCGGACTGAAGAGGAGCTACTGCTCTTGTCAGTTTCTTAAGCAGAGTTGAACTAGATATGGCCCGTGTGTAGGAAGCACAGTTCTTTTGTTCTGAGCAAGCTCACTGTTCTGGCCCTACAGGAAACACAGTAGAGTAGAAGAGTGCTCTTTTCTCTAAAGCAGAGTGTGTTTCTTGTAAGGCGAGCTAGAGTTTGTTTCCCAGTCCTAAATGGAGTTGAATCACATGCAGTTTTTTGTTCTACGAGTAAGTGTTGTTTTCTGGTAAGAAGAGTCACTATTGCGCTGCCATTGCCATACACAGGACAAATAGCACTGGCGTTTGTTGCCAGGAAGTACAGTGTATTGGACTGAAGAGGATCTACTGTTCTTGTCAGGATTATAAGCAGAATTGAACTAGATATGGCCGTGTGTGTAGGAAGCACAGTTTTTTTGTTCTGAGCAAGTTCACTGTTCGGACCCCATAGGAAACACAGTAGAGTAGAAGAGTGCTCTTTTCTCTAAAGCAGAATGTGTTTCTTGTAAGGCGAGCTAGCAATTGTTTCCCAGTCCTAAATGGCGTTGAATCACATACAGTTTCTGGTCCTACGAGCAAGAGTTGTTTTCTGGTAAAGAAAGTCACTATTGCGCTCCCATTGCCATACACAGTGCAAATAGCACTCGCGTCTGTTCCCAGCAAGTACAGTGTATTGGACTGAAGAGGAGCTACTGTTCTTGTCAGTTTCCAAAGCAGAGTTGAACTAGATATGGCCCGTGTGTGTAGAAAGCACAGTTCTTTTGTTCTGAGCAAGCTCACTGTTCTGGCCCTATAGGAAACACAGTAGAGTAGAAGAGTGCTCTTTTCTCTAAAGCAGAGTGTGTTTCTTGTAAGGCGAGCTAGCGTTTGTTTCCCAGTCCTAAATGGAGTTGAATCACATGCAGTTTTTGGTGCTACGAGCAAGAGTTTTTTATGGTAAGAATAGTCACTATTGCGCTGCCATTGCCATACACAGGACAAATAGCACTGCCGTCTGTTCCCAGCAAGTACAGTGTATTGGACTGAAGAGGATCTACTGTTCTTGTCAGGTTCCTAATCAGAATTGAACTAGATATGGACGTGTGTGTTGGAAGCACAGTTCTTTTGTTCTGAGCAAGCTCACTGTTCTGGCCCGACAGGAAACACTTTAGAGTAGAAGAGGGCTCTTTTCTCAAAAGCAGAGTGTGTTTCTTGTAAGGCGAGCTAGTGTTTGTTTCCCAGTCCTAAATGGAGTTGAATCACATGCAGTTTCTGGTCCTAGGAACAAGAGTTGTTTCTGGTAAGAAGAGTCACTATTGCGCTGTCATTGCCATACACAGGACAAATAGCACTGGCGTCTGTTCCCAGGAAGTAGAGTGTATTGGACTGAAGAGGATCTACTGTTCTTGTCAGTTTTATAAGCAGAATTGAACTAGATATGGCCGTGTGTGTAGGAAGCACAGTTTTTTTGTTCTGAGCAAGCTCACTGTTTGGACCCCATAGGAAACACAGTAGAGTAGAAGAGTGCTCTTTTCTCTAAAGCAGATTGTATTTCTTGTAAGGCGTGCTAGCATTTGTTTCCCAGTCCTAAATGGAGTTGAATCACATACAGTTTCTGGTCCTACGAGCAAGAGTTGTTTTCTGGTAAGGAAAGTCACTATTGTGCTCCCATTGACATACACAGTGCAAATAGCACTCGCGTCTGTTCCCAGCATGTACAGTGTATTGGACTGAAGAGGAGGTACTGTTCTTGTCAGTTTCCTAAGCAGAGTTGAACTAGATATGGCTCATGTGTGTAGGAAGCACAGTTCTTTTGTTCTGAGCAAGCTCACTCTTTGGACACCATAGGAAACACAGTAGAGTAGAAGAGTGCTCTTTTCTCAAAAGCAGAGTGTGTTTCTTGTAAGGCGAGCTAGCGTTTGTTTCCCAGTCTTAAATCTAGTTGAATCACATGCAGTTTCTGGTCCTACAAGCAAGAGTTGTTTTCTAGTAAGAAGAGTCACTATTGAGCTGCCATTGCCATACACAGGACAAGTAACACTGGCGTCTTTTCCCAGCAAGTACAGTGTATTGGATGGAAGAGGATCTACTGTTCTTGTCAGGTTCCTAAGCAGACTTGAAATAGATATGGCCGTGTGTGTAGGAAGCACAGTATTTTGTTCTGAGCAAGCTCACTGTTCGGAACCCATAGGAAACACAGTAGAGTATAGAGTGCTTTTTCCTCAAAAGCAGAGTGTGTTTCTTGGAAGGCGAGCCTGCGATGGTTCCCAGTCATAAATGGAGTTGAGTCACATGCAGTTTTTTGTTTTACGAGCAAGAGTTGTTTTCTGGTAAGACGAGTCACTATTGTGCTCCAATAGCCTTACACAGTGCAAATAGCACTCGCGTCTGTTCCCCGCAAGTACATTGTATTGTACTGAAGAGGAGCTACTGTTCTTGTCAGTTTCCTAAGCAGAGTTGAACTAGATATGGCCCGTGTGTGTAGGAAGCACAGTTCTTTTGTTCTGAGCAAGCTCACTGTTCAGACCCCATAGGAAAGACAATAGAGTAGAAGAGTGCTCTTTTCTCAAAAGCAGAGTGTGTTTCATGTAAGCCGAGCTAGTATTTGTTTCCCAGTCCTAAATGGAGTTGAATCACATGCAGTTTCTGGTCCTACGAGCAAGAGTTGTTTTCTAGTAAGGAAAGTCTCTATTGCGCTCCCATTGCCATACACAGTGCAAATAGCACTCGTTTCTGATCCCAGGAAGTACAGCATATGGGACTGAAGAGGAGCTACTGTTCTTGTCAGTTTCCTAAGCAGAGTTGAACTAGATATGGCCCGTGTGTAGGAAGCACAGTTCTTTTGTTCTGAGCAAGCTCACTGTTCTGTCCCTATAGGAAACACAGTAGAGTAGAGAGTGCTCTTTTCAATAAAGCAGAGTCTGTTTCTTGTAAGGCGAGCTAGCGTTTGTTTCCCAGTCCTAAATGGAGTTGAATCACATGCAGTTTCTGGTCCTACAAGCAAGAGTTGTTTTATGGTAAGAAGAGTCACTATTGCACTGCCATTGCCATACACAGGACAAATAGCACTGTTGTCTGTTCTCAGCTGTACATTGTATTGGACTGAAGAGGATCTACTGTTCTTGTCAGGTTCCTAAGCAGAATTGAACTAGGTGTGGCGGTATGTGTAGGAAGCTCGATTTTTTGTTCTCAGCAAGCTCACTGTTCAGACCTCATAGGAAACACAGTAGTGTAGAAGAGTGCTCCTTTCTCAAAAGCAGAGTGTGTTTCTTGTAAGGCGAGCTAGCGTTTGTTTCCTAGTCCTAAATGGAGTTCAATCACAGGCAGTTTCCGGTCCTATGAGCAAGAGTTGTTTTCTGGTAAGAAGAGTCAATATTGTGCTGCCATTGCCATACACAGGACAAATAGTACTGGAGTCTCTTCCCAGCAAGTACAGTGTATTGGACTGAAGAGGATCTACTGTTCTTGTCAGGTTCCTAAGCAGAATTGAACTAGATATGGCCGTGTGTGTAGGAAGCACAGTTCTTTTGTTCTGAGCAAGTTCACTGTTCGGACCTCTTAGGAAACACAATAGAGCAGAAGATTGCTTTTTTCTCTAACTCAGAGTGTGTTTCTTGTAAGGCGAGTTAGTGTTTGTTTCACAGTTCTATATGGAGTTGAATCACATGCAGTTTCTGGTCCTACGAGCAAGAGTTGTTTTTGATAAGGAAAGTCACTATTGCGCTCCCATTGCCATAAACAGAGCAAATAGCACTCTCGTCTGTTTCCAGCAAGTACAGTGTATCGGACTGAAGAGGAGCTACTGTTTCTGTCAGTTTCCTAAGCAGAGTTGAACGAGATATGTCCCGCGTGTGTAGGAAGCACAGTTCTTTTGTTCTGAGCAAGCTCACTGTTTGGACCCCATAGGAAACACAGCAGAGTAGAAGAGTGCTCTTTTCTGTAAAGTAGAGTGTGTTTCTTGTAAGGCGAGCTAGCGTTTGTTTCCCAGTCCTAAATGGAGTTGAATCACATGCAGTTTCTGGTCCTACAAGCAAGAGTAGTTTTCTGGTAAGAAGAGTCACTATTGTGCTGCCATTGCCATACACAGGACAAATAGCACTGGCGTCTCTTCCCAGCAAGTACAGTGCATTGGACGGAAGAGGATCTACTGTCCTTGTCAGGTTCCTAATCAGACTTGAACTAGATATGGCCATGTTTGTAGGAAGCACAGTTTTTTTGTTCTGAGCAAGCTCACTGTTTGGACCCCATAGGGAACACAGTAGAGTAGAAGAGTGCTCTTTTCTCTAAAGCAGAGTGTGTTTCTTGTAAGGCAAGCTCGCCTTTGTTTACCAGTCCTAAATGGAGTTGTCACAGGCAGTTTTTGGTCCTACGAGCAAGATTTGTTTTATTGTAAGAAGAGTCACTATTGCGCTGCCATTGCCATACACAGGACAAATTCCACTGGCGTCTGTTCCCAGCAAGTAGAGTGTATTGGACTGAAGAGGATCTCCTGTTCTTGTGAGGTTCCTAAGCATAATTGAACTAGATATGGCCATGTGTGTAGGAAGCACAGTTCTTTTGTTCTGCGCAAGCTCACTGTTCGGACCCCATAGGAAACACAGTAGAGTTGAATTTTGCTCTTTTCTCAAAAGCAGAGTGTGTTTATTGTAAGGCGAGCTAGCGTTTGTTTCCCAGTCCTAAATGGAGTTGAATCCCATGCAGTTTCTGGTCTTATGAGCAAGAGATGTTTTCTGGTAAGGAAAGTAACTATTGAGCTCCCATTGCCATACACAGTGCAAATAGCACTCACGTCTGTTCCCAGCAAATACAGTGCATCGGACTGAAGAGGAGCTACTGTTCTTGTCAGTTTCCTAAGCAGAGTTGAACTAGAGATGGTCGGTGTGTGTAGGAAGCACAGTTCTTTTGTTCTGAGCAAGCTCACTGTTTGGACCCCATAGGAAACTCAGTAGAGTAGAAGAGTGCTCTTTTCTCAAAAGCAGAGTGTGTTTCTTGTAAGGCGAGCTAGCGTTTGTTTCCCAGTCCTAAATGAAGTTGAATCACATGCAGTTTCTGGTCCTACGAGCAAGAGTTGTTTTCTGGTAAGAAGAGTCAATATTGTGCTTCCATTGCCCTACACAGGACAAATAGCACTGGCGTCTGTTCCCAGCAAGTACAGTGTATTGGACTGAAGAGGAGCTACGGTTCTTGTCAGTTTCCTAAGCAGAGCTGAACTAGATATGGTCCGTGTGTGTAGGAAGCACAGTTCTTTTGTTCTGAGCAAGCTCACTCTTTGGACCCCATACGAAACACAGTAGAGTAAAAGAGTGCTCTTTTCTCAAAAGCAGAGTGTGTTTCTTGTAAGGCGAGCTAGCGTTAGTTTCCCAGTCCTAAATGGAGTTGAATCACATGCAGTTTCTGGTCCTACGAGCAAGAGTTGTTTTATGGTAAGAAGAGTCACTATTGCGCTGCCATTGCCATACACAGGACAAATAGCACTGTTGTCTGTTCTCAGCAGTACAGTGTATTGGAATGAAGAGGATCTACTGTTCTTGTCAGGTTCCTAAGCAGAATTGAACTAGGTGTGACGGTGTGTGTAGGAATCACGTTTTTTTTTGTTCTGAGCAAGCTCACTGTTCGGACCTCATAGGAAACACAGTAGAGTAGAAGAGTGCTCTTTTCTCTAAAGCAGAGTGTGTTTCTTGTAAGGCGAGCTAGCATTTGTTTCCTAGCCCTAATTGGAGTTCAATCACAGTCAGTTTCCTGTCCGATGAGCAAGAGTTGTTTTCTGGTAAGGAAAGTTACTATTGTGCTCCCATTGCCATACACAGTGCAAATAGCACTCGCGTCTGTTCCCAGCATGCACAGTGTATTGGACTGAAGAGGATCTACTGTTCTTTTCAGGTTCCTAAGCAGAGTTGAACTAGATATGGCCGTGTTGTAGGAAGCACAGTTCTTTTGTTCTGAGCAAGCTCACTGTTCTGGCCCTATAGGAAACATAGTATAGTAGAAGAGTGCTCTTTTCTCAAAAGCAGAGTGTGTTTCTTGTAAGGCGAGCTAGCGTTTGTTTCCCAGTCCAATATGGAGTTGAATCACATGCAGTTTCTGGTCCTACAAACAAGAGTTGTTTTCTGGTAAGAAGAGTCACTATTGCGCTGCCATTGCCATACACAGGACAAATAAGACTGGCGTCTTTCCCCAGCAAGTACAGTGTATTGGACGGAAGAAGATCTACTGTTCTTGTCAGGTTCCTAAGCAGATTTGAACTAGATATGGCCGTGTGTGTAGGAAGCACAGTTTTTTTGTTCTGAGCAAGCTAACTGTTCGGACGCCATAGGAAACACAGTAGAGTAGAAGAGTGCTCTTTTCTCTAAAGCAGAGTGTGTTTCTTGTAAGGCGAGCTCGCGTTTGTTTCCCAGTACTAAATGGAGTTGAGTCACAGGCAGTTTTTGGTCCTACGAGCAAGAGTTGTTTTCTGGTAAGAAGAGTCACTGTTGCGCTCCAAATGCCATACACAGTGCAAATAGCTCTCACATCTGTTCCCAGCAAGTATAGTGTATTGGACTGAATAGTAGCTACTGTTCTTGTCAGTTTCCTAAGCAGAATTGAGCTAGATATTTCCCGTGTAGGAAGCACAGTTCTTTTGTTCTGAGCAAGCTCACTGTTTGGACCCCATAGGAAACATAGTAGAGTAGCAGAGTGCTCTTTTCTCTAAAGCAGAGTGTGTTTCTTGTAAGGCGAGCTAGCATTTGTTTCCCAGTCCTAAATGGAGTTCAATCACAGGCAGTTTCCGGTCCTATGAGCAAGACTTGTTTTCTGGTAAGGAAAGTTACTATTGTGCTCCTATTGCCATACACAGTACAAATAGCACTCGCGTCTGTTCCCAGCAAGTGCAGTGTATTGGACTGAATAGGAGCTACTGTTCTTGTCAGTTTCCTAAGCAGAGTTGATCTAGATATTGTCGGTGTGTGTAGGAATCACAGTTCTTTTGTTCTGAGCAAGCTCACTGTTTGGACCCCATAGGAAACACAGTAGAGTAGAAGAGTGCTCTTTTCTCAAAAGCAGAGTGTGTTACTTGTAAGGAGAGCTAGCGTTTGTTTCCCAGTCCTAAATGGAGGTGAATCCCATGCAGTTTCTGGTCCTATGAGCAAGAGTTGTTTTCTGGTAAGAATAGTCAATATTGTGCTGCCATTGCCATACACAGGAAAAATAGCACTGGAGTCTGTTCTCAGCAAGTACAGTGTATTGGACTGAACAGGATCTACTGTTCTTGTCATGTTCCTAAGCAGAATTGAACTAGATATGGCCGTGTGTGTAGGAAGCACAGTTCTTTTGGTTTGAGCAAGTTCACTGTTTGGACCTCTTAGGAAACACAATAGAGTAGAAGAGTGCTTTTTTCTCTAAATCAGAGCGTGTTTCTTGTAAGGAGAGCTAGTGTTTGTTTTCCAGTCCTAAATGGAGTTGCCTCACATGCAGTTTCAGGTCCTACTAGCAAGAGTTGTTTTCTGGTAAGAAGAGTCACTATTGTGCTCCCATTGTCATACACAGGGCAAATAGAGCATGCGTCTCTTCCCAGCAAGTACAGTGTATCACACTGAAGAGGAGCTACTGCTCTTGACAGTTTCCTAAGCAGAGTTGAACTAGATATGGCCGTGTGTGTAGGAAGCACAGTTTTTTTGTTCTGAGCAAGTTCACTGTTCAGAACACATAGGAAACACAGTAGAGTAGAAGAGTGCTCTTTTCTCAAAAGCAGAGTGTGTTTATGGAAGGCGAGCTAGCGTTTGTTTCCCAGTCCTAAATGGAGTTGAGTCACAAGCAGTTTTTTGTCCTACAAGCAAGAGTTGTTTTCTGGTAAGACGAGTCACTATTGTGCTCCAATTGCCATACACAGTGCTAATAGCACTCGCGTCTGTTCCGAGCAAGTACAGTGTATTGGACTGAAGAGGAGCTGCTGTTCTTGTCAGTTTCCTAAGCAGAGTTGAACTAGATATGGCCCGTGTATGTAGGAAGCACAGTTCTTTTGTTCTGAGCAAGCTCACTGTTCTGGCCCTATAGGAAACACAGTAGAGTAGAAGAGTGCTCTTTTCTCAAAAGCAGATTGTGTTTCTTTTAAGGGGAGCTAGCGTTTGTTTTCCATTCCTAAATGGAGTTGAATCCCATGCAGTTTTTGGTCCTACGAGCAAGAGTTGTTTTATGGTAAGGAAAGTCACTATTGTGCTCCAATTGCCATACACAGTGCAAATAGCACATGCGTCTGTTCCCAGCAAGTACAGTGTATCAGACTGAAGAGGAGCTACTGTTCTTGTCAGTTTCCTAAGCAGAGTTGAACTTGATATGGCCCGTGTGTGTAGGAAGCACAGTTCTTATGTTCTGAGCAAGCTCACTGTTCTGGCCCTATAGGAAACACAGTAGAGTAGAAGAGTGCACTTTTCTTAAAAGCAGAGTGTGTTTCTTGTAAGGCGAGCTCGCGTTTGTTTCCCAGTCCTAAATGGAGTTGAGTCACATGCAGTTTCTGGTCCTACGAGCAAGAGTTGTTTTCTGGTAAGAAGAGTCACTGTTGCGCTCCAAATGTCATATACAGTGCAAATAGCACTCGCGTCTGTTCCCAGCAAGTAAAGTGTATCGGACTGAATAGGAGCTACTGTTCTTGTCAGTTTCCTAAGCAGACTTGATCTAGATATGGCCGTGTGTGTAGGAAGCACAGTTTTTTTGTTCTGAGCAAGCTCACTGTTCGGAACACATAGGAAACACAGTAGAGTAGAAGAGTGCTCTTTTCTCAAAAGCAGAGTGTGTTTTTGGAAGTCGAGCTAGCGTTTGTTTCCCAGTCCTAAATGGAGTTGAGTCACATGCAGTTTTTTGTCCTACGATCAAGAGTTGTTTTCTGGTAAGACGAGTCACTATTGTGCTCCAATTGCCATACACAGTGCAAATAGCACTCGCGTCTGTTCCGAGCAAGTACAGTGTATTGGACTGAAGAGGAGCTACTGTTCTTGTCAGTTTCCTAAGCAGAGTTGAACTAGATATGGCCCGAGTGTAGGAAGCACAGTTCTTTTCTTCTGAGCAAGCTCACTGTTCTGGCCCTATAGGATACACAATAGAGTAGAAGAGTGCTCTTTTCTCTAAAGCAGAGTGTGTTTCTTGTAAGGCGAGCTAGCGTTTGTTTCCCAGTCCTAAATGGAGTGTAATCACATGCAGTTTCTGGTCCTACGAGCAAGAGTTGTTTTATGGTAAGAAGAGTCACTATTGCGCTGCCATTGCCATACACAGGACTAATAGCACTGTTGTCTGTTCCCAGCAGTATAGTGTATTGGACTGAAGAGGATCTACTGTTCTTGTCAGGTTCCTAAGCAGAATTGAACTAGATATGGCCGTGTGTGTAGGAAGCACAGTTCTTTTCTTCTGAGCAAGTTCACTGTTCGGTCCTCTTAGGAAACACAGTAGAGTAGAAGAGTGCTTTTTTCTCTAAATCAGAGTGTGTTTCTTGTAAGGCGAGTTAGTGTTTGTTTCCCAGTCCTAAGTGGAGTTGAATCACATGCAGTTTCTGGTCCTACGAGCAAGAGTTGTTTTCTGGTAAGAAGAGTCACTATTGTGCTCCCATTGTCATACACAGGGCAAATAGCACACGCGTCTGTTCCCAGCATGTACAGTGTATTGGACTGAAGAGGATCTACTGTTCTTGTCAGGTTCCTAAGCAGAGTTGAACTAGATTTGGCCGTGTGTGTAGGAAGCACAGTTCTTTTGTTCTGAGCAAGCTCACTGTTCTGGCCCTATAGGAAACACAGCAGAGTAGAAGAGTGCTCTTTTCTCAAAAGCAGATTGTGTTTCTTGTAAGGGGAGCTAGCGTTTGTTTCCCAGTCCTATATGGAGTTGAATCACATGCAGTTTCTGGACGTACGAGCAAGAGTTGTTTTCTGGTAAGAAGAGTCACTGTTGCGCTCCAAATGTCATATACAGTGCAAATAGCACTCGCGTCTGTTCCCAGCAAGTACAGTGTATCGGACTGAATAGGAGCTACTGTTCTTGTCAGTTTCCAAGCAGACTTGAACTAGATATGGCCGTGTGTGTAGGAAGCACAGTTTTTTTGTTCTGAGCAAGCTCACTGTTCGGAACACATAGGAAACACAGTAGAGTAGAAGAGTGCTCTTTTCTCAAAAGCAGAGTGTGTTTTTGGAAGGTGAGCTAGCGTTTGTTTCCCAGTCCTAAATGGAGTTGAGTCACATGCAGTTTTTTGTCCTACGAGCAAGAGTTGTTTTCTGGTAAGAAGAGTCACTATTGTGCTCCAATTGCCATACACAGTGCAAATAGCACTCGCGTCTGTTCCCAGCAAGTACAGTGTATTGGACTGAATAGGAGCTACTGTTCTTGTCAGTTTCCAAAGCAGAGTTGAACTAGATATGGTCCGTGTGTGTAGGAAGCACAGTTCTTTTGTTCTGAGCAAGCTCACTGTTCTGGCCCGATAGGAAACACAGTAGAGTAGAAGAGTGCTCTTTTCTCAAAAGCGGAGTGTGTTTATTGTAAGGCGAGCTACCGTTTGTTTCCCAGTCCTAAATGGAGTTGAATCACATGCAGTTTCTGGTCCTACGAGCAAGAGTTGTTTTCTGGTAAGGAAAGTCACTATTGCGCTCCCATTGCCATACACAGTGCAAATAGCACTCGCGTCTGTTCCCAGCAAGTACAGCGTATTGGACTGAAGAGGAGCTGCTGTTTTTGTCAATTTCCTTAGCCGAGTTGAACTAGGTATGGCCCGTGTGTGTAGGAATCACAGTTCTTTTGTTCTGAGCAAGCTCACTGTTCTGGCCCTATAGGAAACACAGTAGAGTAGAAGAGTGCTCTTTTCTCTAAGCAGAGTGTGTTTCTTGTAAGGCCAGCTAGCGTTTGTTTCCCAGTCCTAAATGGAGTTGAATCACATGCAGTTTCCTGTCCTACGAGCAAGAGTTGTTATCTGGTAAGAAGAGTCACTATTGTGCTCCAATTGTCATACACAGGGCAAATAGCACTGGCGTCTGTTCCCAGTATGTACAGTGTATTGGACTGAACAGGATCTACTGTTCTTGTCAGGTCCCTAAGCAGAGTTGAACTAGATGTGGCCGTGTGTGTAGGAAGCACAGTTCTTTTGTTCTGAGCAAGCTCACTGTTCTGGCACTATAGGAAACACAGTAGAGTAGAACAGTGCTCTTTTCTGAAAAGCAGAGTGTGTTTCTTGTAAGTCGACCAGCGTTTGTTTCCCAGTCCTAAATGGAGTGGATTCACATGCAGTTTCTGGTCCTACGAGCAAGAGTTGTTTTCTGGTAAGGAAGTCACTATTGTGCTCCCATTGCCATACACAGTTCAAATAGCACTCGCGTCTGTTCCCAGCAAGTACAGTGTATCGGACTGAAGAGGAGCTACTGTTCTTGTCAGTTTCCTAAGCAGAGTTGAACGAGATATGGCCTGTGTGTGTAGGAAGCACGGTTCTTTTGTTCTGAGCAAGTTCACTGTTTGGACCACATAGGAAACACCGTAGAGTAGAAGAGTGCTCTTTTCTCAAAAGCAGAGTGTGATTCATGTAAGTGGAGCTAGCATTTGTTTCCCAGTCCTAAATGGAGTTGAATCCCATGCAGTTTCTGGTCCTACAAGCAAGAGTTGTTTTCTGGTAAGGAAAGTCACTATTGCGCTCCCATTGACATACACAGTGCAAATAGCACTCGTGTCCGTTCCCAGCAAGTACAGTGTATTGGACTGAAGAGGAGCTACTGTTCTTGTCAGTTTCCAAAGCGGAGTTGAACTAGATATGGCCCGTGTGTGTAGAAAGCACAGTTCTTTTGTTCTGTGCAAGCTCACTGTTCTGGCACTATAGGAAACACAGTAGAGTAGAAGAGTGCTCTTTTCTCTAAAGCAGAGTGTGTTTCTTGTAAGGCGAGCTAGCGTTTGTTTCCCAGTCCTAAATGGAGTTGAATCACACGCAGTTTCTGGTGCTACGAGCAAGAGTTTTTTATGGTAAGAATAGTCACTATTGCGCTGCCATTGCCATACACAGGACAAATAGCACTGCCGTCTGTTCCCATCAAGTACAGTGTATTGGACTGAAGAGGATCTACTGTTCTTGTCAGGTTCCTAATCAGAATTGAACTAGATATGGCCGTGTGTGTTGGAAGCACAGTTCTTTTGTTCTGAGCAAGCTCACTGTTTGGCCCGACAGGAAACACTTTAGAGTAGAAGAGGCCCTTTTCTCAAAAGCAGAGTGTGTTTCTTGTAAGGCGAGCTAGGGTTTGTTTCCCAGTCCTAAATGGAGTTGAATCCCATGCAGTTTCTGGTCCTAGGAACAAGAGTTGTTTCTGGTAAGAAGAGTCACTATTGCGCTGTCATTGCCATACATAGGACAAATAGAACTGGCGTCTGTTTCCAGGAAGTAGAGTGTATTGGACTGAAGAGGATCTACTGTTCTTGTCAGTTTTATAAGCAGAATTGAACTAGATATGGCCGTGTGTGTAGGAAGCACAGTTTTTTTGTTCTGAGCAAGCTCACTGTTTGGACCCCATAGGAAACACAGTAGAGTAGAAGAGTGCTCTTTTCTCTGAAGCAGATTGTATTTCTTGTAAGGCGAGCTAGCATTTGTTTCCCAGTCCTAAATGGAGTTGAATCACATACAGTTTCTGGTCCTACGAGCAAGAGTTGTTTTCTGGTAAGGAAAGTCACTATAGCGCTCCCATTGACATACACAGTGCAAATAGCACTCGCGTCTGTTCCCAGCATGTAGAGTGTATTGGACTGAAGAGGAGGTACTGTTCTTGTCAGTTTCCTAAGCAGAGTTGAACTAGATATGGCTCATGTGTGTAGGAAGCACAGTTCTTTTGTTCTGAGCAAGCTCACTGTTTGGACACCATAGGAAACACAGTAGAGTAGAATAGTGCTCTTTTCTCAAAAGCAGAGTGTGTTTCTTGTAAGGCAAGCTAGCGTTTGTTTCCCAGTCCTAAATGGAGTTGAATCACATGCAGTTTCTGGTCCTACAAGCAAGAGTTGTTTTGTGGTAAGAAGAGTCACTATTGCACTGCCATTGCCATACACAGGACAAATAGCACTGTTGTCTGTTCCCAGCTGTACATTGTATTGGACTGAAGAGGATCTGCTGTTCTTGTCAGGTTCCTAAGCAGAATTGAACTAGGTGTGGCGGTGTGTGTAGGAAGCTCGATTTTTTGTTCTCAGCAAGCTCAATGTTCGGACCTCATAGGAAACACAGTAGTGTAGAAGAGTGCTCTTTTCTCAAAAGCAGAGTGTGTTTCTTCTAAGGCGAGCTAGCGTTTGTTTCCTAGTCCTAAATGGAGTTCAATCACAGGCAGTTTCCGGTCCTATGAGCAAGAGTTGTTTTCTGGTAAGAAGAGTCAATATTGCGCTGCCATTGCCATACACAGGACAAATAGTACTGGAGTCTCTTCCCAGCAAGTACAGTGTATTGGACTGAAGAGGATCTACTGTTCTTGTCAGGTTCCTAAGCAGAATTGAACTAGATATGGCCGTGTGTGTAGGAAGCACAGTTCTTTTGTTCTTAGCAAGTTCACTGTTCGGACCTCTTAGGAAACACAATAGAGTAGAAGAGTGCTTTTTTCTCTAACTCAGAGTGTGTTTCTTGTAAGGCGAATTAGTGTTTGTTTCACAGTCCGAAATGGAGTTGAATCACATGCACTTTCTGGTCCTACGAGCAAGAGTTGTGTTCTGGTAAGAAGAGTCACTATTGTGCTCCAATTGTCATACACAGGGCAAATAGCACACGCGTCTGTTCCCACTATGTACAGTGTATTGGACTGAAGAGGATCTACTGTTCTTGTCAGGTTCCTAAGCAGAGTTGAACTAGATATGGCCGTGTGTGTAGGAAGCACAGTTCTTTTGTTCTGAGCAAGCTCACTGTTCTGCTCCTATAGGAAACACAGTAGCGTAGAAGAGTGCTCTTTTCTCAAAATCAGAGTGTATTTCTTTTAAAACGAGCTAGCGTTTGTTTCCCAGTTCTATATGGAGTTGAATCACATGCAGTTTCTGGTCCTACGAGCAAGAGTTGTTTTTTGGTAAGAAAAGTCACTATTGCGCTCCCATTGCCATAAACAGTGCAAATAGCACTCGCGTCTGTTCCCAGCAAGTACAGTGTATCGGACTGAAGAGGAGCTACTGTTTCTGTCAGTTTTCTAAGCAGAGTTGAACGAGATATGTCCCGCTTGTGTAGGAAGCACAGTTCTTTTGTTCTGAGCAAGCTCACTGTTTGGACCCCATAGGAAACACAGTAGAGTAGAAGAGTGCTCTTTTCTCTAAAGCAGAGTGTGTTTCTTGTAAGGCGAGCTAGCGTTTGTTTCCCAGTCCTAAATGGAGTTGAATCACATGCAGTTTCTGGTCCTACAAGCAAGAGTAGTTTTCTGGTAAGAAGAGTCACTATTGTGCTGCCATTGCCATACACAGGACAAATAGCACTGGCGTCTCTTCCCAGCAAGTACAGTGCATTGGACGGAAGAGGATCTACTGTTCTTGTCAGGTTCCTAATCAGACTTGAACTAGATATGGTCATGTTTGTAGGAAGCACAGTTTTTTTGTTCTGAGCAAGCTTACTGTTTGGACCCCATAGGGAACACAGTAGAGTAGAAGAGTGCTCTTTTCTCTAAAGCAGAGTGTGTTTCTTGTAAGGCGAGCTCGCCTTTGTTTACCAGTCCTAAATGGAGTTGTCACAGGCAGTTTTTGGTCCTACGAGCAAGAGTTGTTTTATGGTAAGAAGAGTCACTATTGCGCTGCCATTGCCATACACAGGACAAATTCCACTGGCGTCTGTTCCCAGCAAGTACAGTGTATTGGACTAAAGAGGATCTACTGTTCTTGTCAGGTTCCTAAGCAGACTTGAACTAGATATGGCCGTGTGTGTAGGAAGCAGAGTTTTTTTGTTCTGAGCAAGCTCACTTTTCGGAACACATAGGAAACACAGTAGAGTAGAAGAGTGCTCTTTTCTCAAAAGCACAGTGTGTTTCATGTAAGGCGAGCTAGCATTTGTTTCCCAGTCCTAAATGGAGTGGAATCACATGCAGTATCTGGTCCAACGAGCAAGAGTTGTTTTCTGGTAAGGAAAGTCCCTATTGCGCTCCCATTGCCATACACAGTGCAAATAGCACTCGCATCTGTTCCCAGCAAGTACAGTGTATCGGACTGAAGAGGAGCTACTGTTCTTCTCAGTTTCCTAAGCCGAGTTTAACTAGATATGGCCCGTGTGTAGGAAGCACAGTTCTTTTGTTCTGAGCAAGCTCACTGTTCTGGCCCTATAGGAAACACAGTAAAGTAGAAGAGTGCTCTTTTCTCTAAAGCAGAGTGTGTTTCTTGTAAGGTGAGCTAGCTTTTGTTTCCCAGTCCTAAATGGCGTTGAAACACTTGCAGTTTCTGGTCCTATGAGCAAGAGTTGTTTTATGGTAAGAAGAGTCACTATTGCGCTGCCATTGCCATACACAGGACAAATAGCACTGGCGTCCTTTCCCAGCAAGTACAGTACATTGGACTGAAGAGGATCTACTGTTCTTGTCAGGTTCCTAAACAGAATTGAACTAGATATGGTCGTGTGTACGAAGCACAGTTCTTTTGTTCTGAGCAAGCTCACTGTTCGGACCCCATAGGAAGCACAGTAGAGTAGAAGTGTGCTCTTTTCTCAAAAGCAGAGTGTGTTTCTTGTAAGGCAAGCTTGCGTTTGTTACCAGTCCTAAATGGAGTGGAATCACATGCAGTTTCTTGTCCATGAGCAAGAGTTGTTTTCTGGTAAGGAAAGTCACTATTGCGCTCCCATTGCCATACACAGTGGAAATAGCACATGCGTCTGTTCCCAGCAAGTACAGTGTATTGGAATGAAGAGGAGCTACTGTTCTTGTCAGGTTCCTAAGCAGAGTTGAACTCGATATGGCCCATGTGTGTAGGAAGCACAGTTCTTATGTTCTGAGCAACCTCACTGTTCTGGCCCTATAGGAAACACAGTAGAGTAGAAGAGTGCTCTTTTCTCTAAAGCAGAGTGTGTTTCTTGTAAGGCCAGCTAGCGTTTGTTTCCCAGTCTTAAATGGAGTTGAGTCACATGCAGTTTTTTGTCCTACGAGCAAGAGTTGTTTTCTGGTAAGAAGAGTCACTATTGTGCTCCCATTGCCATACACAGTGCAAATAGCCCTCCCACCTGTTCCCAGCAAGTACAGTGTATCGGACTGAAGAGGAGCTACTGTTCTTGTCAGTTTCCTAAGCAGAGTTGAACTAGATATGGCCGTGTGTGTAAGAAGCACAGTTCTTATGTTCTGAGCAAGCTCACTGTTCTGGCCCTATAGGAAACAGGGTAGAGTAGAAGAGTGCTCTTTTCTCTAAAGCAGAGTGTGTTTCTTGTAAGGCAAGCTTCCTTTTGTTTCCCAGTCCTAAATGGAGTGGAATCACATGCAGTTTCTGGTCCTACGAGCAAGAGTTGTTTTCTGGTAAAGAAAGTCACTATTGCGCTCCCATTGCCATACACAGTGCAAATAGCCCTCCCGTCTGTACCCAGCAAGTACAGTGTATTGGACTGAAGAGGAGCTACTGTTCTTCTCAGTTTCCTAAGAAGAGTTGAACTAGGTATGGCCCGTGTGTGTAGGATGCACAGTTCTTTTTTTCTGAGCAAGCTCACTGTTCTGGCACTATAGGAAGAACAGTAGAGTAGAAGAGTGCTCTTTTCTCAAAAGCAGAGTGTGTTTCTTGGAAGTCGAGCTAGCGTTTGTTTCCCAGTCCTAAATGGAGTTGAGTCACATGCAGTTTTTGGTCCTACGAGCAAGAGTTGTTTTCTGGTAAGACGAGTCACTATTGTGCTCCAATTACCATACACAGTGCAAATAGCACTCGTGTCTGTTCCCCGCAAGTAAAGTGTATTGGACTGATGAGGAGCTACTGTTCTTCTCAGTTTCCTAAGCAGAGTTGAACTAGATATGGCACGTGTGTGTAGGAACGACAGTTCTTTTGTTCTGAGCAAGCTCACTGTTTGGACCCCATAGTAAACACAGTAGAGTAGAAGAGTGCTCTTTTCTCTAAAGCAGAGTGTGTTTCTTGTAAGGCCAGCTAGCGTTTGTTTCCCAGTCCTAAATGGAGTGGAATCACATGCAGTATCTGGTCCTACAAGCAAGAGTTGTTTTCTGGTAAGGAAAGTCACTATTGTGCTCCCATTGCCATACACAGTGCGAATAGCACAAGCGTCTGTTCCCAGCAAGTACAGTGTATTGGACTGAAGAGGAGCTACTGTTCTTGTCAGTTTCCTAAGCAGAGTTGAACTAGATATGGCCCGTGTATCTAGGAAGCACAGTTCATTTGTTCTGAGCAAGCTAACTGTTCTGGCCCTATAGGAAACACAGTAGAGTAGAAGAGTGCTCTTTTCTCAAAAGCAGAGTGTGTTTCTTGTAAGGTGAGCTAGAGTTTGTTTCGCAGTCCTAAATGGAGTTGAGTCAAATGCAGTTTTTGGTCCTACGAGCAATAGTTGTTTTCTGGTAAGACGAGTCACCATTGTGCTCCAATTGCCATACACAGTGCACATAGCACTCGCGTATGTTCTCAGGAAGTACAGTGTATTGGACTGAAGAGGATCTACTGTTCTTGTCAGGTTCCTAAGCAGACTTGAACTAGATATGGCCGTGTGTGTAGGAAGCACAGTTCTTTTGTTCGGAGCAAGCTCACTGTTCGGAACACATAGGAAACACAGTAGAGTAGAAGAGTGCTCTTTTCTCAAAAGCAGAGTGTGTTTCTTGGAAGTCAAGCTAGCGTTTGTTTCCCAGTCCTAAATGGAGTTGAGTCACATGCAGTTTTTTGTCCAACGAGCAAGAGTTGTTTTCTGGTAAGAGAAGTCACTATTGTGCTCCAATTGCCATACACAGTGCAAATATCACTCGCTTCTGTTCTCCACAAGTATAGTGTATCGGACTGAAGAGGAGCTACTGTTCTTGTCAGGTTCCTAAGCAGAGTTGAACTAGATATGACCCGTGTGTTTAGGAAGCACAGTTCTTTTGTTCTGAGCAAGCTCACTGTTTTGGCCCTATAGGAAACACAGTAGAGTAGAAGAGTGCTCTTTTCTCAAAAGCAGAGTGTGTTTCTTCTAAAGCGAGCTAGAGTTGGTTTCCCAGTCCTAAATGGAGTTGAATCACATGCAGTTTCTGGTCCTACGAACAAGAGTTGTTTTCTGGTAAGGAAAGTCACTATTGCGCTCCCATTGCCCTACACAAGGCAAATAGCACTCGCGTCTTTTCCCAGCAAGTACAGTGTATTGGACTGAATAGGAGCTACTGTTCTTGTCAATTTCCTAAGCAGAGTTGAACTAGATGTGGTCCGTGTGTGTATTAAGCACAGTTCTTTTGTTCTGAGCAAGCTCACTTTTGGACCCCATAGGAAACACAGTAGAGTAGAAGAGTGCTATTTTCTCTAAAGCAGAGTGTGTTTCTTGTAAGGCGAGCTAGCATTTGTTTCCCAATCCTAAATGAGGTGGAATCACATGCAGTTTCTAGTCCTATGAGCAAGAGTTGTTTTCTGGTAAGGAAAGTCACTATTGCGCTCACTTTGGCATACACAGTGCAAATAGCACATGCGTCTGTTCCCAGCAAGTACAGTGTATAGGACTGAAGAGGAGCTACTGTTCTTGTCAGTTTCCTAAGCAGAGTTGAACTAGATATGGTCAGTGTGTGTAGGAAGCACTGTTCTTTTGTTCTGAGCAAGCTCACTGTTTGGACCCCATAGTAAACACAGTAGAGTAGAAGAGTGCTCTTTTCTCTAAAGCAGAGTGTGTTTCTTGTAAGGCGAGCTAGCATTTGCTTCCCAGTCCTAAATGGAGTGGAATCACATGCAGTTTTTGGTCCTACGAGGAAGAGTTGTTTTATGGTAAGAAGAGTCACTATTGCGCTGCCATTGCCATACACAGGACAAATAGCACTGGCGTCTGTTCCCAGCAAGTACAGTGTATTGGACTGAAGAGGATCTACTGTTCTTGTCAGGTTCCTAAGCAGAATTGAGCTAGATATGGCCGTGTGTGTAGGAAGCACAGTTCTTTTGTTCTGAGCAAGCTCACTGTTCGGACACCATAGGAAACACAGTAGAGTAGAAGAGTGCTCTTTTCTCAAAAGCAGAGTGTGTTTCTTGTAAGGAGAACTAGCGTTTGTTTCCCAGTCCTAAATGGAGTTGAATCACATGCAGTTTCTGGTCCTAAGAGCAAGAGTTGTTTTCTGGTAAGAAAAGTCACTATTGTGCTCCCCTTGCCATACACAGTGCAAATAGCTCCCGCGTCTGTTCCCAGCAAGTACAGTGTATCAGACTGAAGAGGAGCTACTGTTCTTGTCAGTTTCCTAAGCAGAGTTGAACATGATATGGCCCGTGTGTGTAGGAAGCACAGTTCATATGTTCTGAGCAAGCTCACTGTTCTGGCCCTATCGGAAACACAGTAGAGTAGAAGCGTGCTCTTTTCTCAAAAGCAGAGTGTGTTTTTGTAAGGCAAGCTAGCGTTTGTTTCCCAGTCCTAAATGGAGTGGAATCACATGCAGTTTCTGGTCCTACGAGCAAGAGTTGTTTTCTGGTAAGGAAAGTCACTATTGCGCTCCCATTGCCTTAAACAGTGCAAATAGCCCTCCCGTCTGTTCCCAGCAAGTACAGTGTATTGGACTGAAGAGGAGCTACTGTTCTTCTCAGTTTCCTAAGCAGACTTGAACTAGATATGGCCCGTGTGTGTAGGAGGCACAGTTCTTATGTTCTGAGCAAGCTCACTGTTCTGGCCCTATAGGAAACACAGTAGAGTAGAAGAGTGCTCTTTTCTCAAAAGCAGAGTGTGTTTCTTGTAAAGCGAGCTAGGGTTTGTTTCCCAGTCCTAAATGGAGTTGAATCACATGCAGTCTCTGGTCCTACGAGCAAGAGATGTTTTCCGGTAAGAAGAGTCACTATTGCGCTGCCTATGCCATACACAGGACAAATAGCACTGTTGTCTGTTCCCAGCAAGTACAGTGTATCGGACTGAAGAGAATCTACTGTTCTTGTCAGGTTCCTAAGCAGAATTGAACTAGATATGGCCGTGTGTGTAGGAAGCACAGTTCTTTTGTTCTGAGCAAGCTCAGTGTTCGGACCCCATAGGAAACACAGTATAGTAGAAGAGTGCTCTTTTCTCAAAAGCAGAGTGTGTTTCTAGTAAGGCGAGCTAGCGTTTGTTTCCCAGTCCGAAATGGAGTTGAGTCACATGCAGTTTTTTGTCCTACGAGCAAGAGTTGTTTTCTGGTAGGGCGTGTCACTATTGTGCTCTAATTGCCATACACAGTGCAAATAGCACTCGCGTCTGTTCCCTGCAAGCACAGTGTATCGGACTGAAGAGGAGCTACTGTTCTTGTCAGTTTCCTAAGCAGAGTTGAACTAGATATGGCCCGTGTGTAGGAAGCACAGTTCTTTGTTTTGAGCAAGCTCACTGTTCTGGCCCTATAGGAAACACAGTAGAGTAGAAGAGTGCTCTTTTCTCTAAAGCAGAGTGTGTTTCTCTAAGGTGAGCTAGCTTTTGTTTCCCAGTCCTAAATGGAGTTGAATCACATGCAGTTTCTGGTCCTACGATCAAGAGTTGTTTTATGGTAAGAAGAGTCACTATTGCACTGCCATTGCCATACACAGGACAAATAGCACTGGCGTCTGTTCCCAGCACGTACAGTGTATTGGACTGAAGAGGATCTACTGTTCTTGTCAGGTTCCTAAGCAGAATTGAACTAGATATGGCCATGTGTGTAGGAAGCAAAATTCTTTTGTTCTGAGCAAGCTCACTGTTCGGACACCATAGGAAACACAGTAGAGTAGAAGAGTGCTCTTTTCTCAAAAGCAGAGTATGTTTTTGTAAGGTGAGCTAGCGTTTGTTTCCTAGTCCTAAATGGAGTTGAATCACATGCAGTTTCTGGTCCTACGAGCAAGAGTTGTTTTCTGGTAAGGAAAGTCACTATTGCGCTCCCATTTCCCTATACAAGGCAAATAGCACTCGAGTCTTTTCCCAGCAAGTACAGTGTATTGGAGTGAATAGGAGCTACTGTTCTTGTCAGTTTCCTAAGCAGAGTTGAACTAGATATGGTCCGTATGTGTAGGAAGCACAGTTCTTTTGTTCTGAGCAAGCTCAATTTTTCGATCTCATAGGAAACACAGTAGAGTAAAAGAGTGCTCTTTTCTCTAAAGCAGAGTGTGTTTTTGTAAGGCGAGCTAGCATTTGTTTCCCAGTCCTAAATGGAGTGGAATCACATGCAGTTTCTGGTCCTACGAGAAAGAGTTGTTTTCTGGTAAGGAAAGTCACTATTGCGCTCCCATTGCCATACACAGTGCAAATAGCCCTTCCGTCTGTTCCCAGCAAGTACAGTGTATTGGACTGAAGAGGAGCTACTGTTCTTCTCAGTTTCCTAAGCAGAGTTGAACTAGATATGGTCCGTGTGTGTAGGAAGCACAGTTCTTTTTTTCTGAGCAAGCTCACTGTTCTGGCCCTATAGGAAACACAGTAGAGAAGAAGAGTGTTCTTTTCTCAAAAGCAGAGTGTGTTTCTTGTAAAGCGAGCTAGAGTTTGTTTCCCAGTCCTAAATGGAGATGAATCACATGCAGTTTCTGGTCCTACGAGCAAGAGTTGTTTTCCGGTAAGAAGAGTCACTATTGCACTGCCATTGACATACACAGAACAAATAGCACTCGCATCTGTTCCCAGCAAGTACAGTGTATTGGACTGAAGAGGATCTACTGTTCTTGTCAGGTTCCTAAGCAGACTTGAACTAGATATGGCCGTGTGTGTAGGAAGCACAGTTCTTTTGTTCTGAGCAAGCTCACTGTTCGGACACCATAGGAAACACAGTATAGTAGAAGAGTGCTCTTTTCTCAAAAGCAGAGTGTGTTTCTTGTAAGGAGAACTAGCGTTTGTTTCCCAGTCCTAAATGGAGTTGAATCACATGCAGTTTCTGGTCCTAAGAGCAAGAGTTGTTTTCTGGTAAGAAAAGTCACTATTGTGCTCCCCTTGCCATACACAGTGCAAATAGCTCCCGCGTCTGTTCCCAGCAAGTACAGTGTATCAGACTGAAGAGGAGCTACTGTTCTTGTCAGTTTCCTAAGCAGAGTTGAACATGATATGGCCCGTGTGTGTAGGAAGCACAGTTCATATGTTCTGAGCAAGCTCACTGTTCTGGCCCTATCGGAAACACAGTAGAGTAGAAGCGTGCTCTTTTCTCAAAAGCAGAGTGTGTTTTTGTAAGGCAAGCTAGCGTTTGTTTCCCAGTCCTAAATGGAGTGGAATCACATGCAGTTTCTGGTCCTACGAGCAAGAGTTGTTTTCTGGTAAGGAAAGTCACTATTGCGCTCCCATTGCCATAAACAGTGCAAATAGCCCTCCCGTCTGTTCCCAGCAAGTACAGTGTATTGGACTGAAGAGGAGCTACTGTTCTTCTCAGTTTCCTAAGCAGACTTGAACTAGATATGGCCCGTGTGTGTAGGAGGCACAGTTCTTATGTTCTGAGCAAGCTCACTGTTCTGGCCCTATAGGAAACACAGTAGAGTAGAAGAGTGCTCTTTTCTCAAAAGCAGAGTGTGTTTCTTGTAAAGCGAGCTAGAGTTTGTTTCCCAGTCCTAAATGGAGTTGAATCACATGCAGTCTCTGGTCCTACGAGCAAGAGATGTTTTCCGGTAAGAAGAGTCACTATTGCGCTGCCTATGCCATACACAGGACAAATAGCACTGTTGTCTGTTCCCAGCAAGTACAGTGTATCGGACTGAAGAGAATCTACTGTTCTTGTCAGGTTCCTAAGCAGAATTGAACTAGATATGGCCGTGTGTGTAGGAAGCACAGTTCTTTTGTTCTGAGCAAGCTCAGTGTTCGGACCCCATAAGAAACACAGTATAGTAGAAGAGTGCTCTTTTCTCAAAAGCAGAGTGTGTTTCTAGTAAGGCGAGCTAGCGTTTGTTTCCCAGTCCGAAATGGAGTTGAGTCACATGCAGTTTTTTGTCCTACGAGCAAGAGTTGTTTTCTGGTAGGGCGTGTCACTATTGTGCTCTAATTGCCATACACAGTGCAAATAGCACTCGCGTCTGTTCCCTGCAAGCACAGTGTATCGGACTGAAGAGGAGCTACTGTTCTTGTCAGTTTCCTAAGCAGAGTTGAACTAGATATGGCCCGTGTGTAGGAAGCACAGTTCTTTGTTTTGAGCAAGCTCACTGTTCTGGCCCCATAGGAAACACAGTAGAGTAGAAGAGTGCTCTTTTCTCTAAAGCAGAGTGTGTTTCTCTAAGGTGAGCTAGCTTTTGTTTCCCAGTCCTAAATGGAGTTGAATCACATGCAGTTTCTGGTCCTACGATCAAGAGTTGTTTTATGGTAAGAAGAGTCACTATTGCACTGCCATTGCCATACACAGGACAAATAGCACTGGCGTCTGTTCCCAGCACGTACAGTGTATTGGACTGATGAGGATCTACTGTTCTTGTCAGGTTCCTAAGCAGAATTGAACTAGATATGGCCATGTGTGTAGGAAGCAAAATTCTTTTGTTCTGAGCAAGCTCACTGTTCGGACACCATAGGAAACACAGTAGAGTAGAAGAGTGCTCTTTTCTCAAAAGCAGAGTATGTTTTTGTAAGGTGAGCTAGCGTTTGTTTCCTAGTCCTAAATGGAGTTGAATCACATGCAGTTTCTGGTCCTACGAGCAAGAGTTGTTTTCTGGTAAGGAAAGTCACTATTGCGCTCCCATTTTCCTATACAAGGCAAATAGCACTCGAGTCTTTTCCCAGCAAGTACAGTGTATTGGAGTGAATAGGAGCTACTGTTCTTGTCAGTTTCCTAAGCAGAGTTGAACTAGATATGGTCCGTATGTGTAGGAAGCACAGTTCTTTTGTTCTGAGCAAGCTCAATTTTTCGATCTCATAGGAAACACAGTAGAGTAAAAGAGTGCTCTTTTCTCTAAAGCAGAGTGTGTTTTTGTAAGGCGAGCTAGCATTTGTTTCCCAGTCCTAAATGGAGTGGAATCACATGCAGTTTCTGGTCCTACGAGAAAGAGTTGTTTTCTGGTAAGGAAAGTCACTATTGCGCTCCCATTGCCATACACAGTGCAAATAGCCCTTCCGTCTGTTCCCAGCAAGTACAGTGTATTGGACTGAAGAGGAGCTACTGTTCTTCTCAGTTTCCTAAGCAGAGTTGAACTAGATATGGTCCGTGTGTGTAGGAAGCACAGTTCTTTTTTTCTGAGCAAGCTCAATGTTCTGGCCCTATAGGAAACACAGTAGAGAAGAAGAGTGTTCTTTTCTCAAAAGCAGAGTGTGTTTCTTGTAAAGTGAGCTAGAGTTTGTTTCTCAGTCCTAAATGGAGATGAATCACATGCAGTTTCTGGTCCTACGAGCAAGAGTTGTTTTCCGGTAAGAAGAGTCACTATTGCACTGCCATTGACATACACAGAACAAATAGCACTCGCATCTGTTCCCAGCAAGTACAGTGTATTGGACTGAAGAGGATCTACTGTTCTTGTCAGGTTCCTAAGCAGACTTGAACTAGATATGGCCGTTTGTGTAGGAAGCACAGTTTTTTTGTTCTGAGCAAGCTCACTGTTCGGAACACATAGGAAACACAGTAGAGTAGAAGAGTGCTCTTTTCTGAAAAGCAGAGTGTGTTTCTTGGAAGTCGAGCTAGCGTTTGTTTCCCAGTCCTAAATGGAGTTGAGTCACATGCAGTTTTTTGTCCAACGAGCAAGAGTTGTTTTCTGGTAAGACAAGTCACTATTGTGCTCCAATTGCCATACACAGTGCAAATAGCACTCACGTCTGTTCCCCGCAAGTACAGTGTATTGGACTGAAGAGGAGCTAGTGTTCTTGTCAGTTTCCTAAGCAGAGTTGAACTAGATATGGCCCGTGTGTAGGAAGCACAGTTGTTTTGTTCTGAGCAAGCTCACTGTTTTGACCACATAGGAAACACAGTAGAGTAGAAGAGTGCTCTTTTCTCAAAAGCAGGGTGTGTTTATTGTAAGGCGAGCTAGCGTTTGTTTCCCAGTCCTAAATGGAGTTGAATCACATGCAGTTTTTTGTCCTACGAGCAAGAGTTGTTTTCTGGTAAGAAAGTCACTATTGCGCTGCCATTGCCATACACAGGACAAATAGCACTGGCGTCTGTTGCCAGGAAGTACAGTGTATTGGACTGAAGAGGATCTACTGTTCTTGTCAGGTTTATAAGCAGAATTGAACTAGATATGGCCGTGTGTGTAGGAAGCACAGTTTTTTTGTTCTGAGCAAGTTCACTGTTCGGACCCCTTAGGAAACACAGTAGAGTAGAAGAGTGCTCTTTTCTCTAAAGCAGTATGTGTTTCTTGTAAGGCGAGCTAGCAATTGTTTCCCAGTCCTAAATGGCGTTGAATCACATACAGTTTCTGGTCCTACGAGCAAGAGTTGTTTTCTGGTAAGGAAAGTCACTATTGCTCTCCCATTGCCATACACAGTGCAAATAGCACTCGCGTCTGTTCCCAGCAAGTACAGTGTATTGGACTGAAGAGGAGCTACTGTTCTTGTCAGTTTCCAAAGCAGAGTTGAACTAGATATGGCCCGTGTGTGTAGAAAGCACAGTTCTTTTGTTCTGAGCAAGCTCACTGTTCTGGCCCTATAGGAAACACAGTAGAGTAGAAGAGTGCTCTTTTCTCTAAAGCAGAGTATGTTTCTTGTAAGGCGAGCTAGCGTTTGTTTCCCAGTCCTAAATGGAGTTGAATCACATGCAGTTTCTGGTGCTACGAGCAAGAGTTTTTTATGGTAAGAATAGTCACTATTGCGCTGCCATTGCCATACACAGGACAAATAGCACTGCCGTCTGTTCCCAGCAAGTACAGTGTATTGGACTGAAGAGGATCTACTGTTCTTGTCAGGTTCCTAATCAGAATTGAACTAGATATGGACGTGTGTGTTGGAAGCACAGTTCTTTTGTTCTGAGCAAGCTCACTGTTCTGGCCCGACAGGAAACACTTTAGAGTAGAAGAGGGCTCTATTCTCAAAAGCAGAGTGTGTTTCTTGTAAGGCGAGCTAGTGTTTGTTTCCCAGTCCTAAATGGAGTTGAATCCCATGCAGTTTCTGGTCCTAGGAACAAGAGTTGTTTCTGGTAAGAAGAGTCACTATTGCGCTGTCATTGCCACACACAGGACAAATAGCACTGGCGTCTGTTCCCAGGAAGTAGAGTGTATTGGACTGAAGAGGATCTACTGTTCTTGTCAGTTTTATAAGCAGAATTGAACTAGATATGGCCGTGTGTGTAGGAAGCACAGTTTTTTTGCTCTGAGCAAGCTCACTGTTTGGACCCCATAGGAAACACAGTAGAGTAGAAGAGTGCTCTTTTCTCTAAAGCAGATTGTATTTCTTGTAAGGCGAGCTAGCATTTGTTTCCCAGTCCTAAATGGAGTTGAATCACATACAGTTTCTGGTCCTACGTGCAAGAGTTGTTTTCTGGTAAGGAAAGTCACTATTGCGCTCCCATTGACATACACAGTGCAAATAACACTCGCGTCTGTTCCAGCATGTACAGTGTATTGGACTGAAGAGGAGGTACTGTTCTTGTCAGTTTCCTAAGCAGAGTTGAACTAGATATGGCTCATGTGTGTAGGAAGCACAGTTCTTTTGTTCTGAGCAAGCTCACTGTTTGGACACCATAGGAAACACAGTAGAGTAGAAGAGTGCTCTTTTCTCAAAAGCAGAGTGTGTTTCTTGTAAGGCGAGCTAGTGTTTGTTTCCCAGTCTTAAACGGAGTTGAATCACATGCAGTTTCTGGTCCTACAAGCAAGAGTTGTTTTCTAGTAAGAAGAGTCACTATTGAGCTGCCATTGCCATACACAGGACAAATAGCACTGGCGTCTTTTCCCAGCAAGTACAGTGTATTGGAGGGAAGAGGATCTACTGTTCTTGTCAGGTTCCTAAGCAGACTTGAACTAGATATGGCCGTGTGTGTAGGAAGCACAGTTTTTTTGTTCTGAGCAAGCTCACTGTTCGGAACCCATAGGAAACACAGTAGAGTATAGAGTGCTCTTTCCTCAAAAGCAGAGTGTGTTTCTTGGAAGGCGAGCTAGCGATGGTTCCCAGTCATAAATGGAGTTGAGTCACATGCAGTTTTTTGTTTTACGAGCAAGAGTTGTTTTCTGGTAAGACGAGTCAATATTGTGCTCCAATAGCCTTACACAGTGCAAATAGCACTCGCGTCTGTTCCCCGCAAGTACAGTGTATTGGACTGAAGAGGAGCTACTGTTCTTGTCAGTTTCCTAAGCAGAGTTGAACTAGATATGGCCCGTGTGTGTAGGAAGCACAGTTCTTTTGTTCTGAGCAAGCTCACTGTTCGGACCCCATAGGAAAGACAATAGAGTAGAAGAGTGCTCTTTTCTCAAAAGCAGAGTGTGTTTCATGTAAGGCGAGCTAGCATTTGTTTCCCAGTCCTAAATGGAGTTGAATCACATGCAGTTTCTGGTCCTACGAGCAAGAGTTGTTTTCTGGTAAGAAGAGTCACTATTGTGCTCCCATTGTCATACACAGGGCAAATAGCACTCGCGTCTGTTCCCAGCAAGTACAGTGTATTGGACTGAAGAGGATCTACTATTCTTGTCAGGTTCCTAAGCAGAATTGAACTAGATATGACCGTGTGTGTAGGAAGCACAGTTCTTTTGTTCTGAGCAAGCTCACTGTTTTGGTCCTATAGGAAACACAGTTGAGTAGAAGAGTGCTCTTTTCTCAAAAGCAGAGTGTGTTTCTTGTAAGGCGAGCTCGCGTTTGTTTCCCAGTCCTAAATGGAGTTGCGTCACATGCAGTTTTTGGTCCTACCAGCAAGAGTTGTTTTCTGGTAAGGAAAGTCACTATTGCGCTCACATTGCCATACACAGTGCAAATAGCACTCGCGTCTGTTCCCAGCAATTACAGTGTATTGGACTGAAGAGGAGCTACTGTTCTTGTCGGTTTCCTAAGCAGAGTTGAACTAGATATGGTCCGTGTGTAGGAAGCACAGTTTTCTGATCTGAGCAAGCTCACTGTTTGGACCCCGTAGGAAACACAATAGAGTAGAAGAGTGCTCTTTTCTCAAAAGCAGAGTGTGTTTCTTGTAATGCGAGCTAGCGTTTGTTTCCCAGTCCTAAATGTTGTTGAATCTCATGCAGTTTCTGGTCCTACGAGCAAGAGTTGTTTTCTGGTAAGAAGAGTCACTATTGTGCTGCCATTGCCATACACAGGACAAATAGCACTGGCGTCTGTTCCCAGCAAGTACAGTGTATTGGACTGAAGGGGATCTACTGTTCTTGTCAGTTTCCTAAGCAGAGTTGAACGAGATATGGCCCGTGTGTGTAGGAAGCTCAGTTCTTTTGTTCTGAGCAAGCTCACTGTTTTGACCACATAGGAAACACAGTATAGTAGAAGAATGCTCTTTTGTCAAAAGCACATTGTTTTTCTTGTAAGGCGAGCTCGCATTTCTTTCCCAGTCCTAACTGGAGTTGAATCACATGCAGTTTCTGGTCCTACGAGCAAGAGTTTTTTCTGGTAAGGAAAGTCACTATTGCGCTCACATTGCCATACACAGTGCAAATAGCACTCGCGTCTGTTCCCAGCAATTACAGTGTATTGGACTGAAGAGGATCTACTGTTCTTGTCAGTTTTTTAAGCAGAGTTGAACTAGATATGGCCCGTGTGTGTAGGAAGCACAGTTCTTTTGTTCTGAGCAAGCTCACTGTTCAGACCCCATAGGAAACTCAGTAGGGTAGAAGAGTGCTCTTTTCTCAAAAGCAGAGTGTGTTTCATGTAAGGCGAGCTAGCATTTGTTTCCCAGTCCTAAATGGAGTTGAATCACATGCAGTTTCTGGTCCTACGAGCAAGAGTTGTTTTCTGGTAAGAAGAGTCACTATTGCGCTCCCATTGTCATACACAGGGCAAATAGCACTCGCGTCTGTTCCCAGCAAGTACAGTGTATTGGATTGAAGAGGATCTACTATTCTTGTCAATTTCCTAAGCAGAATTGAACTAGATATGACCGTGTGTGTAGGAAGCACAGTTCTTTTGTTCTGAGCAAGCTCACTGTTTTGGTCCTATAGGAAACACAGTTGAGTAGAAGAGTGCTCTTTTCTCAAAAGCAGAGTGTGTTTCTTGTAAGGCGAGCTCGCGTTTGTTTCCCAGTCCTAAATGGAGTTGCGTCACATGCAGTTTTTGGTCCTATGAGCAAGAGTTGTTTTCTGGTAAGAAGAGTCACTATTGCGCTCCAATTGACATACACAGTGCAAATAGCACTCGCGTCTGTTCCCCGCAAGTACAGTGTATTGGACTGAATAGGAGCTACTGTTCTTGTCAGTTTCCTAAGCAGAGTTGAACTAGATATGGTCCGTGCGTGTAGGAAGCACAGTTCTTTTGTTCTCAGCAAGCTCACTGTTCTGGCCCGATAGGAAACACTGTAGAGTAGAAGAGTGCTCTTTTCTCAAAAGCAGAGTGTGTTTCTTGTAAGGCGAGCTTGCGTTTGTTTCCCAGTCCTAAATGGAGTTGAGTCACATGCAGTTTTTGGTCCTACGAGCAAGAGTTGTTTTCTGGTAAGAAGAGTCACTATTTCGCTCCATTGCCATACACAGTGCAAATAGCACTCGCGTCTGTTCCCAGCAAGTACAGTGTATTGGACTGAATAGGAGCTACTGTTCTTGTCAGTTTCCAAAGCATAGTTGAACTAGATATGGTCCGTTTGTGTAGGAACCACAGTTCTTTTGTTCTCAGCAAGCTCACTGTTCTGGCCCTATAGGAAACACAGTAGAGTAGAACAGTGCTCTTTTCTCAAAAGCAGAGTGTGTTTCTTGTTAGGCGAGCTAGGGTTTGTGTCCCAGTCCTAAATGGAGTTGAATCACATGCAGTTTCTGGTCCTACGAGCAAGAGTTGTTTTATTTTAAGAATAGTCACTATTGCGCTGCCATTGCCATACACAGGACAAATAGCACTGGCATCTGTCCCCAGCAAGTACAGTGTATTGCACTGAAGAGGATCTACTATTCTTGTCAATTTCCTAAGCAGAATTGAACTAGATATGACCGTATGTGTAGGAAGCACAGTTCTTTTGTTCTGAGCAAGCTCACTGTTTTGGTCTTAATGGAAACACAGTTGAGTAGAAGAGTGCTCTTTTCTCAAAAGCAGAGTGTGTTTCTTGTAAGGCGAGCTCGCGTTTGTTTCCCAGGCCTAAATGGAGTTGAGTCACATGCAGTTTTTAGTCCTACGAGCAAGAGTTGTTTTCTGGTAAGACAAGTCACTATTGTGCTCCAATTGCCATACACAGTGCAAATAGGACTCGCGTCTGTTCCCAGCAGGTACAGTGTATTGTACTGAAGAGGAGCTACTGCTCTTGTCAGGTTCCTAAGCAGAGTTGAACTAGATATGGTCCGTGTGTGTAGGAAGCACAGTTCTTTTCTTCTGAGCAAGCTCACTCTTTGGACCCCATAGGAAACACAGTAGAGTAGAAGAGTGCTCTTTTCTCAAAAGCAGAGTGTGTTTCTTGTAAGGCGAGCTAGCATTTGTTTCCCAGACTTAAATGGAGTTGAATCCCATGCAGTTTCTGGTCCTAGGAGCAAGAGTTGTTTTCTGGTAAGAAGAGTCACTATTGTGCTCCCATTGTCATACACAGGGCATATAGCACTCGCGTCTGTTCCCAGCAAGTACAGTGTTTTGGACTAAAGAGGATGTACTATTCTTGTCAGTTTCCTAAGCAGAATTGAACTAGATATGACCGTGTGTTTAGGAAGCACAGTTCTTTTGTTCTGAGCAAGCTCACTGTTTTGGCCCTATAGGAAACACAGTAGAGTAGAAGACTGCTCTTTTCTCAAAAGCAGAGTGTGTTTCTTGTAAGGCGAGCTAGCGATTGTTTCCCAGTCCTAAATGGAATTGAGTCACATGCAGTTTTTGCTCCTACGAGCAAGAGTTGTTTTCTGGTAAGAAGAGTCACTATTGTGCTCCAATTGCCATACACAGTGCAAATAGCACTCGCGTCTGTTCCCAGCAAGTACAGTGTATTGGACTGAATAGGAGCTACTGTTCTTGTCAGTTTCCTAAGCAGAGTTGAACTAGATATGGTTCGTGTGTGTAGGAAGCACAGTTCTTTTGTTCTGAGCAAGCTCACTGTTCTGGCCCAATAGGAAACACAGTAGAATAGAAGAGTGCTCTTTTCTCAAAAGCAGAGTGTGTTTCTTGTAAGGCGAGCTAGCGTTTGTTTCGCAGTCCTAAATGAAGTTGAATCACATGCAGTTTCTGGTCCTACGAGCAAGAGTTGTTTTCTGGTAAGAAGAGTCCCTATTGCGCTCCCATTGTCATACACAGAGCAAATAGTCCTGGCGTCTGTTCCTAGCATGTACAGTGAATTGGACTGAAGAGGAGCTACTGTTCTTGTCAGTTTCCTAAGCAGAGTTGAACTAGATATGACCCGTGTGTGTAGGAAGCACAGTTCTTTTGTTCTGAGCAAGCTCACTGTTCGGACCCATAGGAAACACTTTAGAGTATAAGAGGGCTCTTTTCTCAAAAGCAGAGTGTGTTTCTTGTAATGCGAGCTAGTGTTTGTTTCCCAGTCCTAAATGGTGTTGAATCTCATGCAGTTTCTGGTCCTACGAGCAAGAGTTGTTTTCTGGTAAGAAGAGTCACTATTGTGCTCCCATTGCCAAGCACAGAGCAAATAGCACTGGCGTCTGTTCCCAGCAAGTACAGTGTATCGGACTGAAGAGTAGCTACTGTTCTTGTCAGTTTTATAAGCAGAATTGAACTAGATATGGCCGTGTGTGTAGGAAGCACAGTTTTTTTGTTCTGAGCAAGCTCACTGTTTGGACCCCATAGGAAACACAGTAGAGTAGAAGAGTGCTCTTTTCTCTAAAGCAGATTGTATTTCTTGTAAGGCGAGCTAGCATTTGTTTCCCAGTCCTAAATGGAGTTGAATCACATACAGTTTCTGGTCCTACGTGCAAGAGTTGTTTTCTGGTAAGGAAAGTCACTATTGAGCTCCCATTGACATACACAGTGCAAATAGCACTCGCGTCTGTTCCAGCATGTACAGTGTATTGGACTGAAGAGGAGGTACTGTTCTTGTCAGTTTCCTAAGCAGAGTTGAACTAGATATGGCTCATGTGTGTAGGAAGCACAGTTCTTTTGTTCTGAGCAAGCTCACTGTTTGGACACCATAGGAAACACAGTAGAGTAGAAGAGTGCTCTTTTCTCAAAAGCAGAGTGTGTTTCTTGTAAGGCGAGCTAGTGTTTGTTTCCCAGTCTTAAACGGAGTTGAATCACATGCAGTTTCTGGTCCTAAAAGCAAGAGTTGTTTTCTAGTAAGAAGAGTCACTATTGAGCTGCCATTGCCATACACAGGACAAATAGCACTGGCGTCTTTTCCCAGCAAGTACAGTGTATTGGAGGGAAGAGGATCTACTGTTCTTGTCAGGTTCCTAAGCAGACTTGAACTAGATATGGCCGTGTGTGTAGGAAGCACAGTTTTTTTGTTCTGAGCAAGCTCACTGTTCGGAACCCATAGGAAACACAGTAGAGTATAGAGTGCTCTTTCCTCAAAAGCAGAGTGTGTTTCTTGGAAGGCGAGCTAGCGATGGTTCCCAGTCATAAATGGAGTTGAGTCACATGCAGTTTTTTGTTTTACGAGCAAGAGTTGTTTTCTGGTAAGACGAGTCACTATTGTGCTCCAATAGCCTTACACAGTGCAAATAGCACTCGCGTCTGTTCCCCGCAAGTACAGTGTATTGGACTGAAGAGGAGCTACTGTTCTTGTCAGTTTCCTAAGCAGAGTTGAACTAGATATGGCCCGTGTGTGTAGGAAGCACAGTTCTTTTGTTCTGAGCAAGCTCACTGTTCGGACCCCATAGGAAAGACAATAGAGTAGAAGAGTGCTCTTTTCTCAAAAGCAGAGTGTGTTTCTTGTTAGGCGAGCTAGCATTTGTTTCCCAGTCCTAAATGGAGTTGAATCACATGCAGTTTCTGGTCCTACGAGCAAGAGTTGTTTTCTGGTAAGAAGAGTCACTATTGTGCTCCCATTGTCATACACAGGGCAAATAGCACTCGCGTCTGTTCCCAGCAAGTACAGTGTATTGGACTGAAGAGGATCTACTATTCTTGTCAGGTTCCTAAGCAGAATTGAACTAGATATGACCGTGTGTGTAGGAAGCACAGTTCTTTTGTTCTGAGCAAGCTCACTGTTTTGGTCCTATAGGAAACACAGTTGAGTAGAAGAGTGCTCTTTTCTCAAAAGCAGAGTGTGTTTCTTGTAAGGCGAGCTCGCGTTTGTTTCCCAGTCCTAAATGGAGTTGCGTCACATGCAGTTTTTGGTCCTACGAGCAAGAGTTGTTTTCTGGTAAGAAGAGTCACTATTGCGCTCCAATTGACATACACAGTGCAAATAGCACTCGCGTCTGTTCCCCGCAAGTACAGTGTATTGGACTGAATAGGAGCTACTGTTCTTGTCAGTTTCCTAAGCAGAGTTGAACTAGATATGGCCCGTGTGTGTATGGGAAGCACAGTTCTTTTGTTCTGAGCAAGCTCACTGTTCGGACCCATAGGAAACACTTTAGAGTATAAGAGGGCTCTTTTCTCAAAAGCAGAGTGTGTTTCTTGTAATGCGAGCTAGCGTTTGTTTCCCAGTCCTAAATGTTGTTGAATCTCATGCAGTTTCTGGTCCTACGAGCAAGAGTTGTTTTCTGGTAAGAAGAGTCACTATTGTGCTCCCATTGCCAAGCACAGAGCAAATAGCACTCGCGTCTGTTCCCAGCAATTACAGTGTATTGGACTGAAGAGGAGCTACTGTTCTTGTCGGTTTCCTAAGCAGAGTTGAACTAGATATGGTCCGTGTGTAGGAAGCACAGTTTTCTGTTCTGAGCAAGCTCACTGTTTGGACCCCGTAGGAAACACAGTAGAGTAGAAGAGTGCTCTTTTCTCAAAAGCAGAGTGTGTTTCTTGTAAGGCGAGCTAGCATTTGTTTCCCAGTCCTAAATGGAGTTGAATCACATGCAGTTTCTGGTCCTACGAGCAATAGTTGTTTTATGGTAAGAATAGTCACTATTGCGCTGCCATTGCCATACACAGGACAAATAGCACTGGCGTCTGTTCCCAGCAAGTACAGTGTATTGGACTGAAGGGGATCTACTGTTCTTGTCAGTTTCCTAAGCAGAATTGAATAGATATGGCCGCTGTGTGCAGGAAGCACAGTTCTTTTGTTCTGAGGAAGCTCACTCATCTGGCCCTATAGGAAACACAGTATAGTAGAAGAATGCTCTTTTGTCAAAAGCACAGAGTTTTTCTTGTAAGGCGAGCTCCCATTTCTTTCCCAGTCCTAAATTGAGTTGAGACACATGCAGTTTTTGGTCCTACGAGCAAGAGTTTTTTCTGGTAAGAAGAGTCACTATTGCACTCTCATATCCATACACAGTGCAAATAGCACTTGCATCTGTTCCCAGCAAGTACAGTGTATTGGACTGAAGAGGATCTACTGTTCTTGTCAGTTTTTTAAGCAGAGTTGAACTAGATATGGCCCGTGTGTGTAGGAAGCACAGTTCTTTTGTTCTGAGCAAGCTCACTGTTCAGACCCCATAGGAAACTCAGTAGGGTAGAAGAGTGCTCTTTTCTCAAAAGCAGAGTGTGTTTCATGTAAGGCGAGCTAGCATTTGTTTCCCAGTCCTAAATGGAGTTGAATCACATGCAGTTTCTGGTCCTACGAGCAAGAGTTGTTTTCTGGTAAGAAGAGTCACTATTGCGCTCCCATTGTCATACACAGGGCAAATAGCACTCGCGTCTGTTCCCAGCAAGTACAGTGTATTGGATTGAAGAGGATCTACTATTCTTGTCAATTTCCTAAGCAGAATTGAACTAGATATGACCGTGTGTGTAGGAAGCACAGTTCTTTTGTTCTGAGCAAGCTCACTGTTTTGGTCCTATAGGAAACACAGTTGAGTAGAAGAGTGCTCTTTTCTCAAAAGCAGAGTGTGTTTCATGTAAGGCAAGCTCGCGTTTGTTTCCCAGTCCTAAATGGAGTTGCATCACATGCAGTTTTTGGTCCTATGAGCAAGAGTTGTTTTCTGGTAAGAAGAGTCACTATTGCGCTCCAATTGACATACACAGTGCAAATAGCACTCGCGTCTGTTCCCCGCAAGTACAGTGTATTGGACTGAATAGGAGCTACTGTTCTTGTAAGTTTCCTAAGCAGAGTTGAACTAGATATGGTCTGTGTGTGTAGGAAGCACAGTTCTTTTGTTCTCAGCAAGCTCACTGTTCTGGCCCGATAGGAAACACTGTAGAGTAGAAGAGTGCTCTTTTCTCAAAAGCAGAGTGTGTTTCTTGTAAAACGAGCTATCGTTTGTTTCCCAGTCCTAAATGGAGTTGAATCACATGCAGTTTCTGTTCCTATGAGCAAGAGTTGTTTTCTGGTAAGAAGAGTCACTATTGTGCTCCCTTTGTCATACACAGGGCAAATAGCGCTGCCGTCTGTTCCCAGCATGTACAGTGTATTGGACTGAAGAGGATCTACTGTTCTTGTCAGGTTCCTAAGCAGAGTTGAACTAGATATGGCCCTGTGTGTAGGAAGCACAGTTCTTTTGTTCTGAGCAAGCTCACTGTTCTGGCCCTATAGGAAACACAGTAGAGTAGAAGAGTCCTCTTTTCTCTAAAGCAGAGTGTGTTTCTTGTAAGGCGAGCTTGCATTTGTTTCCCAGTCCTAAATGGAGTTGAGTCACATGCAGTTTTTGGTCCTACGAGCAAGAGTTGTTTTCTGGTAAGAAGAGTCACTATTTCGCTCCAATTGCCATACACAGTGCAAATAGCACTCGCGTCTGTTCCCAGCAAGTACAGTGTATTGGACTGAATAGGAGCTACTGTTCTTGTCAGTTTCCAAAGCATAGTTGAACTAGATATGGTCCGTTTGTGTAGGAACCACAGTTCTTTTGTTCTCAGCAAGCTCACTGTTCTGGCCCTATAGGAAACACAGTAGAGTAGAACAGTGCTCTTTTCTCAAAAGCAGAGTGTGTTTCTTGTTAGGCGAGCTAGGGTTTGTGTCCCAGTCCTAAATGGAGTTGAATCACATGCAGTTTCTGGTCCTACGAGCAAGAGTTGTTTTATTTTAAGAATAGTCACTATTGCGCTGCCATTGCCATACACAGGACAAATAGCACTGGCATCTGTCCCCAGCAAGTACAGTGTATTGCACTGAAGAGGATCTACTATTCTTGTCAATTTCCTAAGCAGAATTGAACTAGATATGACCGTATGTGTAGGAAGCACAGTTCTTTTGTTCTGAGCAAGCTCACTGTTTTGGTCTTAATGGAAACACAGTTGAGTAGAAGAGTGCTCTTTTCTCAAAAGCAGAGTGTGTTTCTTGTAAGGCGAGCTCGCGTTTGTTTCCCAGGCCTAAATGGAGTTGAGTCACATGCAGTTTTCAGTCCTACGAGCAAGAGTTGTTTTCTGGTAAGACAAGTCACTATTGTGCTCCAATTGCCATACACAGTGCAAATAGGACTCGCGTCTGTTCCCAGCAGGTACAGTGTATTGTACTGAAGAGGAGCTACTGCTCTTGTCAGGTTCCTAAGCAGAGTTGAACTAGATATGGTCCGTGTGTGTAGGAAGCACAGTTCTTTTCTTCTGAGCAAGCTCACTCTTTGGACCCCATAGGAAACACAGTAGAGTAGAAGAGTGCTCTTTTCTCAAAAGCAGAGTGTGTTTCTTGTAAGGCGAGCTAGCATTTGTTTCCCAGTCTTAAATGGAGTTGAATCCCATGCAGTTTCTGGTCCTAGGAGCAAGAGTTGTTTTCTGGTAAGAAGAGTCTCTATTGTGCTCCCATTGTCATACACAGGGCATATAGCACTCGTGTCTGTTCCCAGCAAGTACAGTGTTTTGGACTGAAGAGGATGTAATATTCTTGTCAGTTTCCTAAGCAGAATTGAACTAGATATGACCGTGTGTTTAGGAAGCACAGTTCTTTTGTTCTGAGCAAGCTCACTGTTTTGGCCCTATAGGAAACACAGTAGAGTAGAAGAGTGCTCTTTTCTCAAAAGCGGAGTGTGTTTCTTGTAAGGCGAGCTAGCATTTGTTTCCCAGTCCTAAATGGAGTTGAGTCACATGCAGTTTTTGCTCCTACGAGCAAGAGTTGTTTTCTGGTAAGAAGAGTCACTATTGTACTCCAATTGCCATACACAGTGCAAATAGCACTCGCGTCTGTTCCCAGCAAGTACAGTGTATTGGACTGAATAGGAGCTACTGTTCTTGTCAGTTTCCTAAGCAGAGTTGAACTAGATATGGTTCGTGTGTGTAGGAAGCACAGTTCTTTTGTTCTGAGCAAGCTCACTGTTCTGGCCCGATAGGAAACACAGTAGAATAGAAGAGTGCTCTTTTCTCAAAAGCGGAGTGTGTTTCTTGTAAGGCGAGCTAGCGTTTGTTTCCCAGTCCTAAATGGTGTTGAATCTCATGCAGTTTCTGGTCCTACGAGCAAGAGTTGTTTTCTGGTAAGAAGAGTCACTATTGTGCTCCCATTGCCAAGCACAGAGCAAATAGCACTCGCGTCTGTTCCCAGCAAGTACAGTGTATCGGACTGAAGAGTAGCTACTGTTGTTGTCAGTTTCCTAAGCAGAGTTGAACGAGATATGGCCCGTGTGTGTAGGAAGCTCAGTTCTGTTGTTCTGAGCAAGCTCACTGTTTTGACCACATAGGCAACACAGTAGAGTAGAAGAGTGCTCTTTTCTCAAAAGCAGGGGGTGTTTCTTGTAAGGCGAGCTAGTGTTTGTTGCCCAGTCCTAAATGGAGTTGAATCACATGCAGTTTCTGGTCCTACCAGCAAGAGTTGTTTTCTGGTAAGGAAAGTCACTATTGTGCTCCCATTGCCATACACAGTGCAAATAGCACTCGCGTCTGTTCCCAGCAATTGCAGTGTATTGGACTGAAGAGGAGCTACTGTTCTTGTCGGTTTCCTAAGCAGAGTTGAACTAGATATGGTCCGTGTGTAGGAAGCACAGTTTTCTGTTCTGAGCAAGCTCACTGTTTGGACCCCGTAGGAAACACAATAGAGTAGAAGAGTGCTCTTTTCTCAAAAGCAGAGTGTGTTTCTTGTAAGGCGAGCTAGCATTTGTTTCCCAGTCCTAAATGGAGTTGAATCACATGTCAGTTTCCTAAGCAGAATTGAATAGATATGGCCCCTGTGTGCAGGAAGCACAGTTCTTTTGTTCTGAGGAAGCTCACTCATCTGGCCTTATAGGAAACACAGTATGGTAGAAGAATGCTCTTTTGTCAAAAGCACAGAGTTTTTTCTGTAAGGCGAGCTCGCATTTCTTTCCCAGTCCTAAATGGAGTTGAGACACATGCAGTTTTTGGTCCTATGAGCAAGAGTTTTTTTCTGGTAAGAAGAGTCACTATTGCACTCTCATAGCCATACACAGTGCAAATAGCACTTGCATCTGTTCCCAGCAAGTACAGTGTATTGGACTGAAGAGGATCTACTGTTCTTGTCAGTTTTTTAAGCAGAGTTGAACTAGATATGGCCCGTGTGTGTAGGAAGCACAGTTCTTTTGTTCTGAGCAAGCTCACTGTTCGGACCCCATAGGAAACTCAGTAGGGGAGAAGAGTGCTCTTTTCTCAAAAGCAGAGTATGTTTCATGTAAGGCGAGCTAGCATTTGTTTCCCAGTCCTAAATGGAGTTGAATCACATGCAGTTTCTGGTCCTACGAGCAAGAGTTGTTTTCTGGTAAGAAGAGTCACTATTGTGCTCCCATTGTCATACACAGGGCAAATAGCACTCGCGTCTGTTCCCAGCAAGTACAGTGTATTGGACTGAAGAGGATCTACTATTCTTGTCAGTTTCCTAAGCAGAATTGAACTAGATATGACCGTGTGTTTAGGAAGCACAGTTCTTTTGTTCTGAGCAAGCTCACTTTTTGGAACACATAGGAAACACAGTAGAGTAGAAGAGTGCTCTTTTCTCAAAAGCAGAGTGTGTTTCATGTAAGGCAAGCTAGTGTTTGTTTCCCAGTCCTAAATGGAGTTGAGTCACATGCAGTTTTTTGTCCTACGAGCAAGAGTTGTTTTCTGGTAAGACAAGTCACTATTGTGCTCCAATGCCATACACAGTGCAAATAGCACTCGCGTCTGTTCCCCCCAAGTACAGTGTATTGGACTGAAGAGGAGCTACTGTTCTTGTTGGTTTCCTAAGCAGAGTTGAACTAGATATGGCCCATGTGTGTAGGAAGCACAGTTCTTTTGTTCTGAGCAAGCTCACTGTTCGGACCCCATAGGAAACACAATAGAGTAGAAGAGTGCTCTTTTCTCAAATGCAGAGTGTGTTTCATGTAAGGCGAGCTAGCATTTGTTTCCCAGTCCTAAATGGAGTTGAATCATATGCAGTTTCTGGGCCTACGAGCAAGAGTTGTTTTCTGGTAAGAAGAGTCACTATTGCGCTGCCATTGCCATACACAGGACTAATAGCACTGGTGTCTGTTCCCAGAAAGTACAGTGTATTGGACTGTAGAGGATCTACTGTTCTTGTCAGGTTCCTAAGCAGAATTGAACTAGATATGGCCCGTGTGTGTAGGAAGCACAGTTCTTTTGTTCTGAGCAAGCACATTGTTCGGACCCCAGAGGAAACACAGTAGAGTAAAAGAGTGCTCTTTTCTCTAAAGCAGAGTGTGTTTCATGTAAGGCGAGCTAGCATTTGTTTCCCAGTCCTAAATGGAGTTGAATCACATGCAGTTTCTGGTCTTACGAGCAAGAGTTGTTTTCTGGTAAGGAAAGTCACTATTGCGCTCCCATTGCCATACACAGTGCAAATAGCACTCGCGTCTGTTCCCAGCAAGTACAGTGTATCAGACTGAAGAGGAGCTACTGTTCTTGTCAGTTTCCTAAGCACAGTTGAACTAGATATGGCCCGTGTGTAGGAAGCACAGTTCTTTTGTTCTGAGCAAGCTCACTGTTCTGGCCCTATAGAAAACAAGGTAGAGTAGAAAAGAGGGCTCTTTTCTCAAAAGCAGAGTGTGTTTCTTGTAAAGCCAGCTAGAGTTTGTTTCCCAGTCCTAAATGGAGTTGAATCACATGCAGTTTCTGGTCCTACGAGCAAGAGTTGTTTTCTGGTAAGAAGAGTCACTATTGCGCTGCCATTGCCATACACAGGACAAATAGCACTGGCGTCTGTTCCCAGCAAGTACAGTGTATTGGACTGAATAGGATCTACTGTTCTTGTCAGGTTCCTAAGCAGACTTGAACTAGATATGGCCGTGTGAGTAGGAAGTACAGTTTTTTTATTCTGAGCAAGCTCACTGTTCGGAACACATAGGAAACACAGTACAGTAGAAGAGTGCTCTTTTCTCAAAAGCAAAGTGTGTTTCTTGGAAGTTGAGCTAGCGTTTGTTTCCCAGTCCTAAATGGAGTTGAGTCACATGCAATTTTTTGTCCTACGAGCAAGACTTGTTTTCTGGTAAGGAAAGTCTCTATTGTGCTCCCATTGCCATACACAGTGCAAATAGCACTCGCGTCTGTTCCCAGCAAGTACAGTGTATCGGACTGAAGAGGAGCTACTGTTCTTGTCAGTTTCCTAAGCATAGTTGAAATAGATATGGCCCGTGTGTAGGAAGCACAGTTCTTTTGTTCTGAGCAAGATCACTGTTCTGGCCCTATAGGAAACACAGTAGAGTAGAAGAGTGCTCTTTTCTCAAAAGCAGAGTGTGTTTCTTGTAAGGCGAGCTAGCGTTTGTTTCCCAGTCCTAAATGGAGTTGAGTCCCATGCAGTTTTTTTTTCCTACGAGCAAGAATTGTTTTCTGGTAAGACGAGTCACTATTGTGCTCCAATTGCCATACACAGTGCAAATAGCATTCGCGTCTGTTCCCCGCATGTACAGTGTATTGGACTGAAGAAGATCTACTGTTCTTGTCAGTTTTCTAAGCAGAGTTGAACTAGATATGGCCCGTGTGTGTAGGAAGCACAGTTCTTTTGTTCTGAGTAAGCTCACTGTTCGGACCCCATAGGAAGCACAGTAGATTAGAAGAGTGCTCTTTTCTCAAAAGCAGAGTGTGTTTCATGTAAGGCGAGCTAGCATTTGTTTCCCAGTCCTAAATGGAGTTGAATCACATGCAGTTTCTGGTCCTAGGATCAAGAGTTGTTTTCTGGTAAGGAAAGTCACTATTGCGCTCCCATTGCCATACACAGTGCAAATAGCACTCGCGTTTGTTCCCAGCAAGTACAGTGTATCGGACTGAAGAGGAGCTACTGTTCTTGTCAGTTTCCTAAGCAAAGTTGAACTAGTTATGGCCCGTGTGTAGGAAGCACAGTTCTTTTTTTCTGAGCAAGCTCACTGTTCTGGCCTTATAGGAAACACAGTAGAGTAGAAGAGTGCTCTTTTCTCAAAAGCAGAGTGTGTTTCTTGTAAAGCCAGCTAGAGTTTGTTTCCCAGTCCTAAATGGAGTTGAATCACATGAAGTTTCTGGTCCTAAGAGCAAGAGTTGTTTTCTGTTAAGAAGAGTAACTATTGCGCTGCCATTGCCATACACAGGACAAATAGCACTGGCGTCTGTTCCCAGCAAGTACAGTGTATTGAACTGAAGAGGATCTACTGTACTTGTCAGGTTCCTAAGCAGACTTGAACTAGATATGGCCGTGTGTGTAGGAAGCACAGTTTTTTGGTTCTGAGCAAGCTCACTCTTCTGGCCTTATAGGAAACAAAGTAGAGTAGAAGAGTGCTCTTTTATCAAAAGCAGAGTGTGTTTCTAGGAAGTCGAGCTAGCGTTTGTTTCCCAGTCCTAAATGGAGTTGAGTCACATGCAGTTTTTTGTCCTACGAGCAAGAGTTGTTTTCTGGTAAGACAAGTCACTATTGTGCTCCAATTGCCATACACAGGACAAATAGCACTGGCGTCTGTTCCCAGCAAGTACAGTGTATTGGACTGAAGAGGATATACTGTTCTTGTCAGGTTCCTAAGCAGACTTGAACTAGATATGGCCGTGTGAGTAGGAAGTACAGTTTTTTTTGTTCTGAGCAAGCTCACTGTTCGGACCCCATAGGAAACACAGTAGAGTAGAAGAGTGCTCTTTTCTCAAAAGCAGAGTGTGTTTCATGTAAGGCGAGCTAGAGTTTGTTTTCCAGTCCTAAATGGAGTTGAATCACATGCAGTTTCTGGTCTTACGAGCAACAGTTGTTTTCTGGTAAGGAAAGTCACTATTGCGCTCCCATTGCCATACACAGTGCAAATAGCACTCGCGTCTGTTCCCAGCAAGTACAGTGTATCGGACTGAAGAGGAGCTACTGTTCTTGTCAGTTTCCAAAGCAGAGTTGAACTAGATATGGCCCGTGTGTAGGAAGCACAGTTTTTTTGTTCTGAGCAAGCTCACTTTTTGGAACACATAGGAAACACAGTAGAGTAGAAGAGTGCTCTTTTCTCAAAAGCAGAGTGTGTTTCATGTAAGGCAAGCTAGTGTTTGTTTCCCAGTCCTAAATGGAGTTGAGTCACATGCAGTTTTTTGTCCTACGAGCAAGAGTTGTTTTCTGGTAAGACAAGTCACTATTGTGCTCCAATGCCATACACAGTGCAAATAGCACTCGCGTCTGTTCCCCCCAAGTACAGTGTATTGGACTGAAGAGGAGCTACTGTTCTTGTTGGTTTCCTAAGCAGAGTTGAACTAGATATGGCCCGTGTGTAGGAAGCACAGTTCTTTTGTTCTGAGCAAGCTCACTGTTCGGACCCGATAGGAAACACAATAGAGTAGAAGAGTGCTCTTTTCTCAAATGCAGAGTGTGTTTCATGTAAGGCGAGCTAGCATTTGTTTCCCAGTCCTAAATGGAGTTGAATCACATGCAGTTTCTGGTCCTATGAGCAAGAGTTGTTTTCTGGTAAGAAGAGTCACTATTGCGCTGCCATTGCCATACACAGGACTAATAGCACTGGTGTCTGTTCCCAGAAAGTACAGTGTATTGGACTGTAGAGGATCTACTGTTCTTGTCAGGTTCCTAAGCAGAATTGAACTAGATATGGCCGTGTGTGTAGGAAGCACAGTTCTTTTGTTCTGAGCAAGCTCACTGTTCGGACCCCAGAGGAAACACAGTAGAGTAAAAGAGTGCTCTTTTCTCTAAAGCAGAGTGTGTTTCATGTAAGGCGAGCTAGCATTTGTTTCCCAGTCCTAAATGGAGTTGAATCACATGCAGTTTCTGGTCTTACGAGCAAGAGTTGTTTTCTGGTAAGGAAAGTCACTATTGCGCTCCCATTGCCATACACAGTGCAAATAGCACTCGCATTTGTTCCCAGCAAGTACAGTGTATCGGACTGAAGAGGAGCTACTGTTCTTGTCAGTTTCCTAAGCAAAGTTGAACTAGTTATGGCCCGTGTGTAGGAAGCACAGTTCTTTTTTTCTGAGCAAGCTCACTGTTCTGGCCTTATAGGAAACACAGTAGAGTAGAAGAGTGCTCTTTTCTCAAAAGCAGAGTGTGTTTCTTGTAAAGCGAGCTAGAGTTTGTTTCCCAGTCCTAAATGGAGTTGAATCACATGAAGTTTCTGGTCTTAAGAGCAAGAGTTGTTTTCTGTTAAGAAGAGTAACTATTGCGCTGCCATTGCCATACACAGGACAAATAGCACTGGCGTCTGTTCCCAGCAAGTACAGTGTATTGAACTGAAGAGGATCTACTGTACTTGTCAGGTTCCTAAGCAGACTTGAACTAGATATGGCCGTGTGAGTAGGAAGCACAGTTTTTTTTGTTCTGAGCAAGCTCACTGTTCTGGCCTTATAGGAAACAAAGTAGAGTAGAAGAGTGCTCTTTTATCAAAAGCAGAGTGTGTTTCTAGGAAGTCGAGCTAGCGTTTGTTTCCCAGTCCTAAATGGAGTTGAGTCACATGCAGTTTTTTGTCCTACGAGCAAGAGTTGTTTTCTGGTAAGACAAGTCACTATTATGCTCCAATTGCCATACACAGGACAAATAGCACTGGCGTCTGTTCCCAGCAAGTACAGTGTATTGGACTGAAGAGGATCTACTGTACTTGTCAGGTTCCTAAGCAGACTTGAACTAGATATGGCCGTGTGAGTAGGAAGTACAGTTTTTTTATTCTGAGCAAGCTCACTGTTCGGAACACATAGGAAACACAGTACAGTAGAAGAGTGCTCTTTTCTCAAAAGCAAAGTGTGTTTCTTGGAAGTTGAGCTAGCGTTTGTTTCCCAGTCCTAAATGGAGTTGAGTCACATGCAATTTTTTGTCCTACGAGCAAGACTTGTTTTCTGGTAAGGAAAGTCACTATTGTGCTCCCATTGCCATACACAGTGCAAATAGCACTCGCGTCTGTTCCCAGCAAGTACAGTGTATCAGACTGAAGAGGAGCTACTGTTCTTGTCAGTTTCCTAAGCAGAGTTGAAATAGATATGGCCCGTGTGTAGGAAGCACAGTTCTTTTGTTCTGAGCAAGATCACTGTCCTGGCCCTATAGGAAACACATAGAGTAGAAGAGTGCTCTTTTCTCAAAAGCAGAGTGTGTTTCTTGTAAGGCGAGCTAGCGTTTGTTTCCCAGTCCTAAATGGAGTTGAGTCCCATGCAGTTTTTTTTCCTACGAGCAAGAATTGTTTTCTGGTAAGACGAGTCACTATTGTGCTCCAATTGCCATACACAGTGCAAAAAGCATTCGCGTCTGTTCCCCGCATGTACAGTGTATTGGACTGAAGAAGATCTACTGTTCTTGTCAGTTTCCTAAGCAGAGTTGAACTAGATATGGCCCGTGTGTGTAGGAAGCACAGATCTTTTGTTCTGAGTAAGCTCACTGTTCGGACCCCAAAGGGAGCACAGTAGATTAGAAGAGTGCTCTTTTCTCAAAAGCAGAGTGTGTTTCATGTAAGGCGAGCTAGCATTTGTTTCCCAGTCCTAAATGGAGTTGAATCACATGCAGTTTCTGGCCCTAGGATCAAGAGTTGTTTTCTGGTAAGGAAAGTCACTATTGTGCTCCCATTGCCATACACAGTGCAAATAGCACTCGCGTTTGTTCCCAGCAAGTACAGTGTATCGGACTGACGAGGAGCTACTGTTCTTGTCAGTTTCCTAAGCAAAGTTGAACTAGTTATGGCCCGTGTGTAGGAAGCACAGTTCTTTTTTTCTGAGCAAGCTCACTGTTCTGGCCTATTAGGAAACACAGTAGAGTAGAAGAGTGCTCTTTTCTCAAAAGCAGAGTGTGTTTCTTGTAAAGCGAGCTAGAGTTTGTTTCCCAGTCCTAAATGGAGTTGAATCACATGAAGTTTCTGGTCCTAAGAGCAAGAGTTGTTTTCTGTTAAGAAGAGTAACTATTGCGCTGCCATTGCCATACACAGGACAAATAGCACTGGCGTCTGTTCCCAGCAAGTACAGTGTATTGAACTGAAGAGGATCTACTGTACTTGTCAGGTTCCTAAGCAGACTTGAACTAGATATGGCCGTGTGAGTAGGAAGCACAGTTTTTTTGTTCTGAGCAAGCTCACTGTTCTGGCCTTATAGGAAACAAAGTAGAGTAGAAGAGTGCTCTTTTATCAAAAGCAGAGTGTGTTTCTAGGAAGTCGAGCTAGCGTTTGTTTCCCAGTCCTAAATGGAGTTGAGTCACATGCAGTTTTTTGTCCTACGAGCAAGAGTTGTTTTCTGGTAAGACAAGTCACTATTATGCTCCAATTGCCATACACAGGACAAATAGCACTGGCGTCTGTTCCCAGCAAGTACAGTGTATTGGACTGAAGAGGATCTACTGTTCTTGTCAGGTTCCTAAGCAGACTTGAACTAGATATGGCCGTGTGTGTATGAAGCACAGTTTTTTTGTTCTGAGCAAGCTCACTGTTTGGAACACATAGGAAACACAGTAGAATAGAAGAGTGCTCTTTTCTCAAAAGCAGAGTTTGTTTCTTGTAAGGCGAGCTAGCGTTTGTTTCCCAGTCCTAAATGGATTTGAGTCACATGCAGTTTTTTGTCCTATGAGCAAAAGTTGTTTTCTGGTAAGACAAGTCACTATTGTTCTCCAATTGCCATTCACAATGCAAACAGCACTCGCGTCTGTTCCCAGCAAGTACAGTGTATTGGACGGAAGAGGAGCTACTGTTCTTGTCAGTTTCCTAAGCACAGTTGAACTAGATATGGCCCGTGTGTGTATGAAGCACAGTTCTTTTGTTCTGAGCAAGCTCACTGTTTGGACCCCATAGGAAACACAGTAGAGTAGAAGAGTGCTCTTTTCTCAAAAGCAGAGTGTGTTTCATGTAAGGCGAGCTAGAGTGTGTTTTCCAGTCCTAAATGGAGTTGAATCACATGCAGTTTCTGGTCTTACGAGCAACAGTTGTTTTCTGGTAAGGAAAGTCACTATTGCGCTCCCATTGCCATACACTGTGCAAAAAGCACTCGCGTCTGTTCCCAGCAAGTACAGTGTATCGGACTGAAGAGGAGCTACTGTTCTTGTCAGTTTCCAAAGCAGAGTTGAACTAGATATGGCCCGTGTGTAGGAAGCACAGTTTTTTTGTTCTGAGCAAGCTCACTTTTCGGAACACATAGGAAACACAGTAGAGTAGAAGAGTGCTCTTTTCTCAAAAGCAGAGTGTGTTTCTTGTAAAGCGAGCTAGAGTTTGTTTCCCAGTCCTAAATGGAGTTGAATCACATGCAGTTTCTGGTGCTACAAGCAAGAGTTGTTTTCTGGTAAGAAGAGTCACTATTGCGCTGCCATTGCCATACACAGGACAAATAGCACTGGCGTCTGTTCCCAGCAAGTACAGTGTATTGGACTGAAGAGGATATACTGTTCTTGTCAGGTTCCTAAGCAGACTTGAACTAGATATGGCCGTGTGAGTAGGAAGTACAGTTTTTTTGTTCTGAGCAAGCTCACTTTTCGGAACACATAGGAAACACAGTAGAGTACAAGAGTGCACTTTTCTCAAAAGCAGAGTGTGTTTCATGTAAGGCAAGCTAGCGTTTGTTTCCCAGTCCTAAATGGAGTTGAGTCACATGCAGTTTTTTGTCCTACGAGCAAGAGTTGTTTTCTGGTAAGACAAGTCACTATTGTGCTCCAATGCCATACACAGTGCAAATAGCACTCGCGTCTGTTCCCCCCAAGTACAGTGTATTGGACTGAAGAGGAGCTACTGTTCTTGTTGGTTTCCTAAGCAGAGTTGAACTAGATATGGCCCGTGTGTGTAGGAAGCACAGTTCTTTTGTTCTGAGCAAGCTCACTGTTTGGACCCGATAGGAAACACAATAGAGTAGATGAGTGCTCTTTTCTCAAATGCAGAGTGTGTTTCGTGTAAGGCGAGCTAGCATTTGTTTCCCAGTCCTAAATGGAGTTGAATCACATGCAGTTTCTGGTCCTAAGAGCAAGAGTTGTTTTCTGATAAGGAATTTCACTATTGCGCTCCCATTGCCATACACAGTGCAAATAGCACTCGCGTCTGTTCCCAGCAAGTACAGTGTATCGGACTGAAGAGGAGCTACTGTTCTTGTCAGTTTCCTAAGCAGAGTTGAACTAGATATGGCCCGTGTGTAGGAAGCACAGTTCTTTTGTTCTGAGCAAGCTCACTGTTCTGGCCCTATAGGAAACACAGTAGAGTAGAAAAGAGTGCTCTTTTCTCAAAAGCAGAGTGTGTTTCTTGTAAAGCCAGCTAGAGTTTGTTTCCCAGTCCTAAATGGAGTTGAATCACATGCAGTTTCTGGTCCTACGAGCAAGAGTTGTTTTCTGGTAAGAAGAGTCACTATTGCGCTGCCATTGCCATACACAGGACAAGTAGCACTGGCGTCTGTTCCCAGCAAGTACAGTGTATTGGACTGAAGAGGATCTACTTTCTTGTCAGGTTCCTAAGCAGACTTGAACTAGATATGGCCGTGTGAATAGGAAGTACAGTTTTTTTGTTCTGAGCAAGCTCACTGTTCGGAACACATAGGAAACACAGTACAGTAGAAGAGTGCTCTTTTCTCAAAAGCAAAGTGTGTTTCTTGGAAGTTGAGCTAGCGTTTGTTTCCCAGTCCTAAATGGAGTTGAGTCACATGCAATTTTTTGTCCTACGAGCAAGACTTGTTTTCTGGTAAGGAAAGTCACTATTGTGCTCCCATTGCCATACACAGTGCAAATAGCACTCGCGTCTGTTCCCAGCAAGTACAGTGTATCGGACTGAAGAGGAGCTACTGTTTTTGTCAGTTTCCTAAGCAGAGTTGAAATAGATATGGCCCGAGTGTAGGAAGCACAGTTCTTTTGTTCTGAGCAAGCTCACTGTTCTGGCCCTATAGGAAACACAGTAGAGAAGAAGAGTGCTCTTTTCTCAAAAGCAGAGTGTGTTTCTTGTAAGGCGAGCTAGCGTTTGTTTCCCAGTCCTAAATGGAGTTGAATCACATGCAGTTTTTTTTCCTACGAGCAAGAATTGTTTTCTGGTAAGACGAGTCACTATTGTGCTCCAATTGCCATGCACATTGCAAATAGCATTCGCGTCTCTTCCCCGCAAGTAGAGTGTATTGGACTGAAGAAGATCTACTGTTCTTGTCAGTTTCCTAAGCAGAATTGAACTAGATATGGCCCGTGTGTGTAGGAAGCACAGTTCTTTGTTCTGAGTAAGCTCACTGTTCGGACCCCATAGGAAGCACAGTAGATTAGAAGAGTGCTCTTTTCTCAAAAGCAGAGTGTGTTTCATGTAAGGCGAGCTAGCATTTGTTTCCCAGTCCTAAATGGAGTTGAATCACATGCAGTTTCTGGTCCTACGATCAAGAGTTGTTTTCTGGTAAGGAAAGTCACTATTGCGCTCCTATTGCCATACACAGTGCAAATAGCACTCTCGTCTGTTCCCAGCAAGTACAGTGTATCGGACTGAAGAGGAGCTACTGTTCTTGTCAGTTTCCTAAGCAAAGTTGAACTAGTTATGGCCCGTGTGTAGGAAGCACAGTTCTTTTTTTCTGAGCAAGCTCACTGCTCTGGCCTTATAGGAAACACAGTAGAGTAGAAGAGTGCTCTTTTCTCAAAAGCAGAGTGTGTTTCTTGTAAAGCGAGCTAGAGTTTGTTTCCCAGTCCTAAATGGAGTTGAATCACATGAAGTTTCTGGTCCTAAGAGCAAGAGTTGTTTTCTGTAAAGAAGAGTAACTATTGCGCTGCCATTGCCATACACAGGACAAATAGCACTGGCGTCTGTTCCCAGCAAGTACAGTGTATTGAACTGAAGAGGATCTACTGTACTTGTCAGGTTCCTAAGCAGACTTGAACTAGATATGGCCGTGTGAGTATAAAGCACAGTTTTTTTGTTCTGAGGAAGCTCACTGTTCTGGCCTTATGGGAAACAAAGTAGAGTAGAAGAGTGCTCTTTTATCAAAAGCAGAGTTTGTTTCTAGGAAGATGAGCTAGGGTTTGTTTCCCAGTCCTAAATGGAGTTGAGTCACATGCAGTTTTTTGTCCTACGAGCAAGAGTTGTTTTCTGGTAAGACAAGTCACTATTGTGCTCCAATTGCCATACACAGGACAAATAGCACTGGCGTCTGTTCCCAGCAAGTACAGTGTATTGGACTGAAGAGGATCTACTGTTCTTGTCAGATTCCTAAGCACAGTTGAACTAGATATGGCCCGTGTGTGTATGAAGCACAGTTCTTTTGTTCTGAGCAAGCTCACTGTTCGGACCCCATAGGAAACACAGTAGAGTAGATGAGTGCTCTTTTCTCAAAAGCAGAGTGTGTTTAATGTAAGGCGAGCTAGAGTTTGTTTTCCAGTCCTAAATGGAGTTGAATCACATGCAGTTTCTTGTCTTACGAGCAATAGTTGTTTTCTGGTAAGGAAAGTCACTATTGCGCTCCCATTGCCATACACAGTGCAAATAGCACTCGCGTCTGTTCCCAGCAAGTACAGTGTATCGGACTGAAGAGGAGCTACTGTTCTTGTCAGTTTCCAAAGCAGAGTTGAACTAGATATGGCCCGTGTGTAGGAAGCACAGTTTTTTTGTTCTGAGCAAGCTCACTTTTCTGAACACATAAGAAACACAGTAGAGAAGAAGAGTGCTCTTTTCTCAAAAGCAGACTGTGTTTTTGTAAGGCTAGCTAGCGTTTGTTTCCTAGTCCTAAATGGAGTTGAATCACATGCAGTTTCTGGTCCTATGAACAAGAGTTGTTTTCTGGTAAGGAAAGTCACTATTGCGCTCCAATTGCCCTTCACAAGGCAAATAGCACTCGCGTCTTTTCCCAGCAAGTACAGTGTATTGGACTGAATAGGAGCTACTGTTCTTGTCAGTTTACTAAGCAGAGTTGAACTAGATATGGCCGTGTGTGTAGGAAGCACAGTTCTTTTGTTCTGAGCAAGCTCACTGTTTGGACCCCATAGGAAACACAGTAGAGTAGATGAGTGCTCTTTTCTCAAAAGCAGATTGTGTTTCTTGGAAGTCGAGCTAGTGTTTCTTTCCCAGTCCTAAATGGAGTTGAGTCACATGCAGTTTTTTGTCCTACGAGCAAGAGTTGTTTTCTGGTAAGACAAGTCACTATTGTGCTCCAATTGCCATACACAGTGCAAATAGCACTCGCGTCTGTTCCCAGCAAGTACAGTGTATTGGACGGAAGATGAGCTACTGTTTTTGTCAGTTTCCAAAGCAGAGTTGAACTAGATATGGCCCGTGTGTAGGAAGCACAGTTCTTTTGTTCTGAGCAAGCTCACTGTTTGGAACCCATAGGAAACAGAGTAGAGTAGAAGAGTGCTCTTTTCTCAAAAGCAGAGTGTGTTTCATGTAAGGCGAGCTAGCATTTGTTTCCCATTCCTAAATGGAGTTGAATCTCATGCAGTTTCTGGTCTTATGAGCAAGAGTTTTTTTCTGTTAAGGAAAGTCACTATTGTGCTCCCATTGCCATACACAGTGCAAATAGCACTCGCGTCTGTTCCCAGCAAGTACAGTGTATCGGACTGAAGGGGAGCTACTGTTCTTGTCAGTTTCCAAAGCAGAGTTGAACGAGATATGGCCCGTGTGTAGGAAGCACAGTTCTTTTGTTCTGAGCAAGCTCACTGTTCTGGCCCTAGAGGAAAAACAGTAGAGTAGAAGAGTGCTCTTTTCTCTAAAGCAGAGTGTGTTCCTTGAAAGGTGAGCTAGCTTTTGTTTCCCAGTCCTAAATGGAGTTGAATCACATGCAGTTTCTAGTCCTACAAGCAAGAGTTGTTTTCTGGTAAGAAGAGTCACTATTGTGCTGCCATTGCCATACACAGGACAAATAGCACTGGCGTCTGTTCCCAGCAAGTACAGTGTATTGGACTGAAGAGGATCTACTGTTCTTGTCAGGTTCCTAAGCAGAATTGAACTAGATATGGCCGTGTGTGTAGGAAGCACAGTTCTTTTGTTCTGAGCAGCTCACTGTTCGGACCCCATAGGAAACATAGTAGAGTAGAAGAGTGCTCTTTTCTCAAAAGCAGAGTGTGTTTCTTGTAAGGCAAGCTTGCATTTGTTTCCCAGTCCTAAATGGAGTTGAGTCACGTGCAATTTTTTGTCCTACGAGCAAGAGTTGTTTTCTGGTAAGACGAGTCACTATTGTGCTCCAATTGCCATACACAGTGCAAATAGCACTCGCGTCTGTTCCCTGCAAGTACATTGTATTGTACTGAAGAGGATCTACTGTTTTTGTCAGTTTCCTAAGCAGAGTTGAACTAGATATGGCCCGTGTGTGTAGGAAGCACAGTTCTTTTGTTCTGAGCAAGTTCACTGTTCGGACCCCATAGGAAGCACAGTAGAGTAGAAGAGTGCTCTTTTCTCAAAAGCAGAGTGTTTTTCATGTAAGGCGAGCTAGCATTTGTTTCCCAGTCCTAAATGGAGTTGAATCACATGCAGTTTCTGGTCCTACGAGCAAGAGTTGTTTTCTGGTAAGAAGAGTCACTATTGTGCTGCCATTGCCATACAAAGGACAAATAGCACTGGCGTCTGTTCCCAGCAAGTACAGTGTATTGGACTGAGGAGGATATACTGTTCTTGTCAGGTTCCTAAGCAGACTTGAACTAGATATGGCCCGTGTGTGTAGGAAGTACAGTTATTTTGTTCTGTGCAAACTCACTGTTGGGACCCCATAGGAAACACAGTAGAGTAGTAGAGTACTCTTTTCTCAAAAGCAGAGTGTGTTTCATGTATGCGAGCTAGCATTTGTTTCCCAGTCTAAAATGGAGTTGAATCACATGCAGTTTCTGGTCCTACGAGCAAGAGTTGTTTTCTGGTAAGGAAAGTAACTATTGCGCTCCCATTGCCATACACAGTGCAAATAGCCCTCCTATCTGTTCCCAGCAAGTACAGTGTATTGGACTGCAAAGGAGCTACTGTTCTTCTCAGTTTCCTAAGCAGAGTTGAACTAGATATGGGCCGTGTGTTTAGGAAGTACAGTTCTTTTTTTCTGAGCAAGCTCACTGTTCTGGCCCTATAGGAAACACAGAAGAGTAGAAGAGTGCTCTTTTCTCAAAAGCAGAGTGTGTTTCATGTAAGGCGAGCTAGCATTTGTTTCCCAGTCCTAAATGGAGTTGAATCACATGCAGTTTCTGGTCCTACGAGCAAGAGTTGTTTACTGGTAAGGAAAGTCACTATTGAGCTCCTCTTGCCATACACAGTGCAAATAGCTCTCGCGTCTGTTCCCAGCAAGTACAGTGTATCAGACCGAAGAGGAGCTACTGTTCTTGTCAGTTTCCTAAGCAGAGTTGAACTAGATATGGCCCGTGTGTGTAGGAAGCACAGTTCTTATGTTCTGAGCAAGTTCACTCTTCTGGCCCTATAGGAAACACAGTAGAGTAGAAGAGTGCTCTTTTCTCAAAAGCAGAGTGTGTTTCTTGTAAGGCAAGCTACCGTTTGTTTCCCAGTCCTAAATGGAGTGGAATCACATGCAGTTTCTGGTCCCACGAGCAAGAGTTGATTTCTGGTAAGGAAAGTCACTATTGCGCTCCCATTGCCATACACAGTGCAAATAGCCCTCCCGTCTGTTCCCAGGAACTACAGTGTATTGGACTGAAGAGGAGCTACTGTTCTTCTCAGTGTCCTAAGCAGAGTTGAACTAGATAAGGCCCTTGTGTGTAGGAAGCACAGTTCTTTTTTTCTGAGCAAGCACACTGTTCTGGCCCTATTGGAAACAAGTAGAGTAGAAGAGTGCTCTTTTCTCAAAAGCAGAGTGTGTTTCTTGTAAAGCGAGCTAGAATTTGTTTCCCAGTCCTAAATGGAGTTGAATCACATGCAGTTTCTGGTTATATGAGCAAGAGTTGTTTTCTGGTAAGAAGAGTCACTATTGCACTGCCATTGCCATACACAGGACAAATAGCACATGCGTCTGTTCCCAGCAAGTACAGTGTATTGAACTGAAGAGGATCTACTGTTCTTGTCAGGTTCCTAAGCAGACTTGAACCAGGTATGGCCGTGTGAGTAGGAAGCACAGTTTTTTTTTTCTGAGTAAGCTCACTGTTCGGAACATATAGGAAACACAGTAGAGTAGAAGAATGCTCTTTTCTCAAAAGCAAAGTGTGTTTCTTGGAAGTTGAGCTAGCGTTTGTTTCCCAGTCCTAAATGGAGTTGAGTCACATGCAATTTTTTGTCCTACGAGCAAGACTTGTTTTCTGGTAAGGAAAGTCACTATTGTGCTCCCATTGCCATACACAGTGCAAATATCACTCGCGTCTGGTCCCAGCAAGTACAGTGTATCGGACTGAAGAGGAGCTACTGTTCTTGTCAGTTTCCTAAGCAAAGTTGAACTAGTTATGGCCCGTGTGTAGGAAGCACAGTTCTTTTTCTCTGAGCAAGCTCACTGTTCTGGCCTTATAGGAAACACAGTAGAGTAGAAGAGTGCTCTTTTCTCAAAAGCAGAGTGTGTTTCTTGTAAAGCGAGCTAGAGTTTGTTTCCCAGTCCTAAATGGAGTTGAATCACATGCAGTTTCTGGTCCTACAAGCAAGAGTTGTTTTCTGGTAAGAAGAGTCACTATTGCACTGCCATTGCCATACACAGGACAAATAGCACTGGCGTCTGTTCCCAGCAAGTACAGTGTATTGAACTGAAGAGGATCTACTGTACTTGTCAGGTTCCTGAGCAGACTTGAACTCGATATGGCCGTGTGAGTAGGAAGCACAGTTTTTTTGTTCTGAGCAAGCTCACTGTTCTGGCGCTATAGGAAACAAAGTAGAGTAGAAGAGTGCTCTTTTATCAAAAGCAGAGTGTGTTCTTGGAAGTCGAGCTAGAGTTTGTTTCCCAGTCCTAAATGGAGTTGAATCACATGCAGTTTTTTGTCCTACGAGCAAGAGTTGTTTTCTGGTAAGACAAGTCACTATTGTGCTCCAATTGCCATACACAGGACAAATAGCACTGGCGTCTGTTCCCAGCACGTACAGTGTATTGGACTGAAGAGGATCTACTGTTCTTGTCAGGTTCCTAAGCAGACTTGAACTAGATATGGCCGTGTGTGTAGGAAGCACAGTTTTTTTGTTCTGAGCAAGCTCACTGTTCGGAACACATAGGAAACACAGTAGAGTAGAAGAGTGCTCTTTTCTCAAAAGCAGAGTTTGTTTCTTGTAAGTCGAGCTAGCGTTTGTTTCCCAGTCCTAAATGGAGTTGCGTCAAATGCAGTTTTTTGTCCTATGAGCAAAAGTTGTTTTCTGGTAAGACATGTCACTATTGTGCTCCAATTGCCATACACACTGCAAATAGCACTCGCGTCTGTTCCCCGCAAGTACAGTGTATTGGAGGGAAGAGGAGCTACTGTTCTTGTCAGTTTCCTAGGCAGAGTTGAACTAGATATGGCCCGTGTGTGTAGGAAGCACAGTTCTTTTGTTCTGAGCAACTCACTGTTCGGACCCCATAGGAAACACAGTAGAGTAGAAGAGTGCTCTTTTCTCAAAAACAGAGTGTGTTTCATGTAAGTTGAGCTAGCATTTGTTTCCCAGTCCTAAATGGAGTTGAATCACATGCAGTTTCTGGTCTTACGAGCAAGAGTTGTTTTCTGGTAAGGAAAGTCACTATTGCACTCCCATTGCCATACACAGTGCAAATATCACTCCCGTCTGTTCCCAGCAAGTACAGTGTATCAGACTGAAGAGGAGCTACTGTTCTTGTCAGGTTTCTAAGCAGAGTTGAACTAGATATGGTCCGTGTGTGTAGGAAGCACAGTTCTTTTGTTCTGAGCAAGCTCACTGTTTGGACACCATAGGAAACACAGTACACTAGAAGAGTGCTCCTTTCTCTAAAGCAGAGTGTGTTTCTTGTAAGGCGAGCTAGCGTTTGTTTCCCAGTCCTAAATGGAGTTGAATCCCATGAAGTTTCTGGTACTATTAGCAAGAGTTGTTTTCTGGTAAGGAAAGTCACTATTGCGCTGCCATTGCCATAAACAGGACAAATAGCACTGGCGTCTGTTGCCAGCAAGTACAGTGTATTGGACTGAAGAGTATCTACAGTTCTTGTCAGGTTCCAAAGCAGACTTGAACTAGATATGGCCGTGTGTATAGGAAGCACAATTTTTTTTGTTCTGAGCAAGCTCACTGTTTGGACCCCATAGGAAACACAGTAGAGTAGAAGAGTGCTCTTTTCTCAAAAGCAGTCTGTGTTTCTTGTAAGGCGAGCAAGCGTTTTTTTCCCAGTCCTAAATGGAGTTGAATCACATGAAGTTTCTGGTCCTACGAGCAAGAGTTGTTTTCTGGTAAGGAAAGTCACTATTGCGCTCCCATTGCCATACTCAGTGCAAATAGCAGTCCCGTCTGTTCCTAGCAAGTACAGTGTATTGGACTGAAGAGGAGCTAGTGTTCTTCTCAGTTTCCTAAGCAGAGTTGAACTAGATATGCCCCGTGTGTGATTGAAGCACAGTTCTTTTGTTCTGAGCAAGCTCATTGTTCTGGCCCTATGGGAAACACAGTAGATTAGAAGAGTGTTCTTTTCTAAAAAGCAGAGTGTGTTTCTTGTAAGGCGAGCTAGAGTTTTTTTCCCAGTCCTAAATGGAGTTGAATCACATGCAGTTTCTGGTCCTACGAGCAAGAGTTTTTTTCTGGTAAGGAAAGTCACTATTGCGCTCCCAAGCCATACACAGTGCAAATAGCACTCGCGTCTGTTCCCAGCAAGTACAGTGTAATGGACTGAAGAGGAGCTACTGTTCTTGTCAGTTTTCTAAGCAGAGTTGAACTATTTATGGCCCGTGTGTAGGAAGCACAGTCCTTTTGTTCTGAGAAAGCTCACTGTTCTGGCCCTATAGGAAACACAATAGAGTAGAAGAGTGCTCTTTTCCCTAAAGCAGAGTGTGTTTCTTGTAAGGCGAGCTGGCGTTTGTTTCCCAGTCCTAATTGGAGATGAATCACATGCAGTTTCTAGTCCTACGAGCAAGAGTTGTTTTATGGTAAGAAGAGTCACTATTGCACTGCCATTGCCATACACAGGACAAATAGCACTGGCGTCTGTTCCCAGCAAGTACAGTGTATTGTACAGAAGAGGATCTACTGTTCTTGTCAGGTTCCTAAGCAGAATTGAACTAGATATGGCCGTGTGTGTAGGAAGCACAGTTCTAATGTTCTGAGCAAGTTCAATCTTCTGGCTCTATAGGAAACACAGTAGAGTAGAAGAGTGCTCTTTTCTCAAAAGCAGAGTGTGTTTCTTGGAAGTCGAGCTAGCGTTTGTTTCCTAGTCCTAAATGGAGTTGAGTCACATGCAGTTTTTTGGCCTACGAGCAAGAGTTGTTTTCTGGTAAGACAAGTCACTATTGTGCTCCAATTGCCATACACAGTGCAAATAGCACTCGCGTCTGTTCCCTGCAAGTACAGTGTATTGGAAGGAAGAGGAGCTTTTATTCTTGTTAGTTTCCTAGACAGAGTTGAACTAGATATGGCCCATGTAGTAGGAAGCACAGTTCTTTTGTTCTGAGCAAGCTCACTGTTCGGACCCCTTAGGAAACACAGTAGAGTAGAAGAGTGCTCTTTTCTGAAAAGCAGAGTGTGTTTCATGTAAGGCGAGCTAGCATTTGTTTCCCAGTCCTAAATGGAGTTGAATCACATGCAGTTTCTGGTCCTATGAGCAAGAGTTTTTTTCTGGTAAGGAAAGTCACTATTGCGCTCCCAAGCCATACACAGTGCAAATAGCACTCGCGTCTGTTCCCAGCAAGTACAGTGTAACAGACTGAAGAGGAACTACTGTTCTTGTCAGTTTTCTAAGCAGAGTTGAACTAGTTATGGCCCATGTGTAGGAAGCACAGTTCTTTTGTTCTGAGAAAGCTCACTGTTCTGGCCCTATAGGAAACACAATAGAGTAGAAATGTGCTCTTTTCCCTAAAGCAGAGTGTGTTTCTTGTAAGGTGAGCTGGCGTTTGTTTCCCAGTCCTAATTGGAGATGAATCACATGCAGTTTCCAGTCCTATGAGCAAGAGTTGTTTTATGGTAAGAAGAGTCACTATTGCACTGCCATTGCCATACACAGGACAAATAGCACTGGCGTCTGTTCCCAGCAAGTACAGTGTATTGTACAGAAGAGGATCTACTGTTCTTGTCAGGTTCCTAAGCAGAATTGAACTAGATATGGCCGTGTGTGTAGGAAGCACAGTTCTAATGTTCTGAGCAAGTTCAATCTTCTGGCTCTATAGGAAACACAGTAGAGTAGAAGAGTGCTCTTTTCTCAAAAGCAGAGTGTGTTTCTTGGAAGTCGAGCTAGCGTTTGTTTCCTAGTCCTAAATGGAGTTGAGTCACATGCAGTTTTTTGTCCTACGAGCAAGAGTTGTTTTCTGGTAAGACAAGTCACTATTGTGCTCCAAATGCCATACACAGTGCAAATAGCACTCGCGTCTGTTCCCTGCAAGTACAGTGTATTGGAAGGAAGAGGAGCTATTGTTCTTGTCAGTTTCCTAAGCAGAGTTGAACTAGATATGGCCCATGTGTGTAAGAAGCACAGTTCTTTTGTTCTGAGCAAGCTCACTATTCGGACCCCTTAGGAAACACAGTAGAGTAGAAGAGTGCTCTTTTCTCAAAAGCAGAGTGTGTTTCATGTAAGGCGAGCTAGCATTTGTTTCCCAGTCCTAAATGGAGTTGAATCACATGCAGTTTCTGGTCTTACGAGCAAAAGTTGTTTTCTGGTAAGGAAAGTCACTATTGCGCTCCCATTGCCATACACAGTGCAAATAGCACTCGCGTCTGTTCCCAGCAAGTACAGTGTATCGGACTGAAGAGGTGCTACTGTTCTTGTCAGGTTCCTAATAAGAGTTGAACGAGATATGGCCCTGTGTGTAGGAAGCACAGTACTTTTGTTCTGAGCAAGCTCACTGTTCTGGCCCTATAGGAAACACAGTAGAGTAGAAGAGTGCTCTTTTCTCTAAAGCAGAGTGTGTTTCATGTAAGGCGAGCTAGCATTTGTTTCCCAGTCCTAAATGGAGTTGAATCTCATGCAGTTTCTGTCTTACGAGCAAGAGTTGTTTTCTGGTAAGGAAAGTCACTATTGCGCTCCCATTGAAATACACAGTGCAAATAGCACTCGCGTCTGTTCCCAGCAAGTGCAGTGTATCGGACTGAAGAGGAGCTACTGTTCTTGTCAGTTTCCTAAGCAGAGTTGAACTAGATATGGCCCGTGTGTAGGAAGCACAGTTCTTTTGTTCTGAGCAAGCTCACTGTTCTGGCCCTATAGGAAACACAATAGAGTAGAAGAGTGCTCTTTTCCCTAAAGCAGAGTGTGTTTCTTGTAAGGCGAGCTAGCGTTTGTTTCCCAGTCCTAAATGGAGTTGAATCACATGCAGTTTCTAGTCCTACCAGCAAGAGTTGTTTTATGGTAAGAAGAGACACTATTGCACTGCCATTGCCATACACAGGACAAATAGCACTGGCGTCTGTTCCCAGCAGTACAGTGTATTGTACAGAAGAGGATCTACTGTTCTTGTCAGGTTCCTAAGCAAAATTGAACTAGATATGGCCGTGTATGTAGGAAGCAAAGTTCTAATGTTCTGAGCAAGTTCAATCTTCTGGCTCTATAGGAAACACAGTAGAGTAGAAGAGTGCTCTTTTCTCAAAAGCAGAGTGTGTTTCTTGGAAGTCGAGCTAGCGTTTGTTTCCTAGTCCTAAATGGAGTTGTGTCACATGCAGTTTTTTGTCCTACGAGCAAGAGTTGTTTTCTGGTAAGACAAGTCACTATAGTGCTCCAATTGCCATACACAGTGCAAATAGCACTCGCGTCTGTTCCCAGCAAGTACAGTGTATCGGACTGAAGAGGAGATACTGTTCTTGTCAGTTTCCTAAGCAGAGTTGAACTAGATATGGCCCGTGTGTAGGAAGCACTGTTCTTTTGTTCTGAGCAAGCTCACTGTTCTGGCCCTATAGGAAACACAGTAGAGTAGAAGAGTGCACTTTTCTCTAAAGCAGAGTGTGTTTCTTGTAAGGTGAGCTAGCTTTTGTTTCCCAGTCCTAAATGGAGTTGAATCACATGCAGTTTCTGGTCCTACAAGCAAGAGTTGTTTTCTGGTAAGAAGAGTCACTATTGCGCTGCCATTGCCATACACAGGACAAATAGCACTGGCCTCTGTTCCCAGCAAGTACAGTGTATTGGACTGAAGAGGATCTACTGTTCTTGTCAGGTTCCTAAGCAGAAGTGAACTAGATATGGCCGTGTGTGTAGGAAGCACAGTTCTTTTGTTCTGAGCAAGCTCACTGTTCTGGCCCTATAGGAAACACAGTAGAGTAGAAGAGTGCTCTTTTCTCAAAAGCAGAGTGTGTTTCTTGTAAGGCGAGCTAGCGTTTGTTTCCCAGTCCTAAATGGAGTTGAGTCACATGCAGTTTTTTGTCCTATGAGCAAGAGTTGTTTTCTGGTAAGACGAGTCACTATTGTGCTCCAATGCCATACACAGTGCAAATAGCACTCGCGTCTGTTCCCCGCAAGTACAGTGTATCGGACTGAAGAGGAGCTACTGTTCTTGTCAGTTTCCTAAGCAGAGTTGAACTAGGTATGGCCCGTGTGTATGAAGCACAGTTCTTTTGTTCTGAGCAAGCTCACTGTTCTGGCCCTATAGGAAACACAATAGAATAGAGGAGTGCTCTTTTCCCTAAAGCAGAGTGTGTTTCTTGTAAGGCGAGCTAGCGTTTGTTTCCCAGTCCTAAATGGAGTTGAATCACATGCAGTTTCTAGTCCTACGAGCAAGAGTTGTTTTATGGTATGAAGAGTCACTATTGCGCTGCATTGCCATACACAGGACAAATAGCACTGGCGTCTGTTCCCAGCAAGTACAGTGTATTGGACTGAAGAGGATCTACTGTTCTTGTCAGGTTCCTAAGCAGAATTGAACTAGATATGGCCGTGTGTGTAGGAAGCACAGTTCTTTTGTTCTGAGCAAGCTCACTGTTCGGACACCGTAGGAAACACAGTAGAGTAGAAGAGTGCTCTTTTCTCAAAAGCAGAGTGTGTTTCTTGGAAGTCGAGCTAGCGTTTCTTTCCCAGTCCTAAATGGAGTTGAGTCACATGCAGTTTTTTGTCTTATGAGCAAGAGTTGTTTTCTGGTAAGACATGTCACTATTGTGCTCCAATTGCCATACACACTGCAAATAGCACGCGCGTCTGTTCCCCTCAAGTACAGTGTATTGGAGGGAAGAGGAGCTACTGTTCTTGTCAGTTTCCTAGGCAGAGTTGAACTAGATATGGCCCGTGTATGTAGGAAGCACAGTTCTTTTGTTCTGAGCAACTCACTGTTCGGACCCCATAGGAAACACAGTAGAGTAGAAGAGTGCTATTTTCTCAAAAACAGAGTGTGTTTCATGTAAGTTGAGCTAGCATTTGTTTCCCAGTCCTAAATGGAGTTGAATCACATGCAGTTTCTGGTCTTACGAGCAAGAGTTGTTTTCTGGTAAAGAAAGTCACTATTGCACTCCCATTGCCATACACAGTGCAAATAGCACTCACGTCTGTTCCCAGCAAGTACAGTGAATCAGACTGAAGAGGAGCTACTGTTCTTGTCAGTTTCCTAAGCAGAGTTGAACTAGATATGGCCTGTGTGTAGGAAGCACAGTTCTTTTGTTCTGAGCAAGCTCACTGTTCGGACCCTATAGGAAACACAGTAGAGTAGAAGAGTGCTCTTTTCTCTAAAGCAGAATGTGTTTCTTGTAAGGTGAGCTATCTTTACTTCCCAGTCCTAAATGGAGTTGAATCACATGCAGTTTCTGGTCCTACGAGCAAGAGTTGTTTTCTGGTAAGAAGAGACACTATTGCACTGCCATTGCCATACACAGGACTAATAGCACTGGCGTCTGTTCTCAGCAAGTACAGTGTAGTGGACTGAAGAGGATCTACTGTTCTTGTCAGGTTCCTAAGCAGAATTGAACTAGATATGGCCGTGTGTGTAGGAAGCACAGTTCTTTTGTTCTGAGGAAGCTCGCTTTTCGGACCCCATAGGAAACACAGTAGAGTAGAAGAGTGCTCTTTTCTCAAAAGCAGAGTGTGTTTCTTGTAAGTCGAGCTAGCGTTTGTTTCCCAGTCCTAAATGGATTTGAGTCACATGCAGATTTTGTCCTACGAGCAAGAGTTGTTTTCTGGTAAGACGAGTCACTATTGTGCTCCAATTGCCAAGCACAGTGCAAATAGCACTGGCGTCTGTTCCCAGCAAGTACAGTGTATTGGACTGAAGAGGAGCTACTGTTCTTGTCAGTTTCCTAAGTAGAGTTGAACTAGATATGGCCCGTGTGTGTAGGAAGCACAGATCTTTTGTTCTGAGCAAGCTCACTGTTTGGACCCCATAGGAAACACAGTGGAGTACAAGAGTGCTCTTTTCTCTAAAGCAGAGTGTGTTTCTTGTAAGTCGAGCTAGCGTTTGTTTCTCAGTCCTAAATGGAGTGGAATCACATGCAGTTTCTGGTCCTACGAGCAAGAGTTGTTTTCTGGTAAGGAAAGTCACTATTGCGCTCCCATTGCCATACACAGTGCAAATAGCCCTCCCGTCTGTTCCCAGCAAGTACAGTGTATTGGACTGAAAAGGAGCTACTTTTCTTCTCAGTTTCCTAAGCAGAGTTGAACTAGATATGGCCCGTGTTTGTAGGAAGTACAGTTCTTTTTTTCTGAGGAAGCTCACTGTTCTGGCCCTGTAGGAAACACAGTAGAGTAGAAGAGTGCTCTTTTCTCTAAAGCAGAGTGTGTTTCTTGTAAGGTGAGCTAGCTTTTGTTTCCCAGTCCTAAATGGAGTTGAGTCACATGCAGTTTTTTGTCCCACGAGCAAGAGTTGTTTTCTGGTAAGACAAGTCACTATTGTGCTCCAATGCAATACACAGTGCAAATAGCACTCGCGTCTGTTCCCCGCAAGTACAGTGTATTGGATTGAAGAGGAGCTACTGTTCTTGTCAGTTTCTTAAGCAGAGTTGAACTAGGTATGGCCCGTGTGTAGGAAGCGCAGTTCTTTTGTTCTGAGCAAGCTCACTGTTCTGGCCCTATAGGAAACACAATAGAATAGAGGAGTGCTCTTTTCCCTAAAGCAGAGTGTGTTTCTTGTAAGGCGAGCTAGCGTTTGTTTCCCAGTCCTAAATGGAGTTGAATCACATGCAGTTTCTAGTCCTACGAGCAAGAGTTGTTTTATGGTAAGAAGAGTCACTATTGCGCTGCCATTACCATACACAGGACAAATAGCACTGGCGTCTGTTCCCAGCAAGTACAGTGTATTGGACTGAAGAGGATCTACTGTTCTTGTCAGGTTCCTAAGCAGAATTGAACTAGATATGGCCGTGTGTGTAGGAAGCACAGTTCTTTTGTTCTGAGCAAGCTCACTCTTCGGACCACATAGGAAACCCAGTAGAGTAGAAGAGTGCTCTTTTCTCAAAAGCAGAGTGTGTTTCTTGGAAGTCGAGCTAGCGTTTGTTTCCCAGTCCTAAATGGAGTTGAGTCACATGCAGTTTTTTGTCTTACGAGCAAGAGTTGTTTTCTGGTAAGACATGTCACTATTGTGCTCCAATTGCCATACACACTGCAAATAGCACTCGCGTCTGTTCCCCGCAAGTACAGTGTATTGGAGGGAAGAGGAGCTACTGTTCTTGTCAGTTTCCTAGGCAGAGTTGAACTAGATATGGCCCGTGTGTGTAGGAAGCACAGTTCTTTTGTTCTGAGCAACTCACTGTTCGGACCCCATAGGAAACACAGTAGAGTAGAAGAGTGCTCTTTTCTCAAAAAAAGAGTGTGTTTCATGTAAGTTGAGCTAACATTTGTTTCCCAGTCCTAAATGGAGTTGAATCACATGCAGTTTCTGGTCTTACGAGCAAGAGTTGTTTTCTGGTAAGGAAAGTCACTATTGCACTCCCATTGCCATACACAGTGCAAATATCACTCGCGTCTGTTCCCAGCAAGTACAGTGTATCAGAATGAAGAGGAGCTACTGTTCTTGTCAGGTTTCTAAGCAGAGTTGAACTAGATATGGTCCGTGCGTGTAGGAAGCACAGTTCTTTTGTTCTGAGCAAGCTCACTGTTTGGACACCATAGGAAACACAGTACACTAGAAGAGTGCTCTTTCTCTAAATCAGAGTGTGTTTCTTGTAAGGCGAGCTAGCGTTTGTTTCCCAGTCCTAAATGGAGTTGAATCCCATGAAGTTTCTGGTACTATGAGCAAGAGTTGTTTTCTGGTAAGGAAAGTCACTATTGAGCTGCCATTGCCATAAACAGGACAAATAGCACTGGCGTCTGTTGCCAGCAAGTACAGTGTATCGGACTGAAGAGTATCTACAGTTCTTGTCAGGTTCCAAAGCAGACTTGAACTAGATATGGCCGTGTGTATAGGAAGCACAATTTTTTTTGTTCTGAGAAAGCTCACTGTTTGGACCCCATAGGAAACACTGTAGAGTAGAAGAGTGCTCTTTTCTCAAAAGCAGACTGTGTTTCTTGTAAGGCGAGCAAGCGTTTTTTTCCCAGTCCTAAATGGAGTTGAATCACATGAAGTTTCTGGTCCTACGAGCAAGAGTTGTTTTCTGGTAAGGAAAGTCACTATTGCGCTCCCATTGCCATACTCAGTGCAAATAGCAGTCCCGTCTGTTCCTAGCAAGTACAGTGTATTGGACTGAAGAGGAGCTAGTGTTCTTCTCAGTTTCCTAAGCAGAGTTGAACTAGATATGCCCCGTGTGTGATTGAAGCACAGTTCTTTTGTTCTGAGCAAGCTCATTGTTCTGGCTCTATGGGAAACACAGTAGATTAGAAGAGTGTTCTTTTCTAAAAAGCAGAGTGTGTTTCTTGTAAGGCGAGCTAGAGTTTTTTTCCCAGTCCTAAATGTAGTTGAGTCAAATGCAGTTTTTTGTCCTATGAGCAAGAGTTGTTTTCTGGTAAGACGAGACACTATTGTGCTCCAATTGCCCTACAAAGTGCAAATAGCACTCGTGTCTGTTCCCAGCAACTACAGTGTATTGGACTGAAGAGGATCTACTGTTCTTTTTAGTTTCCTAAGCAGATTTGAACTAGATATGGCCCATGTGTGTAGGAAGCACAGTTCTTTTGTTCTGAGCAAGCTCACTGTTTGGACCACATAGGAAACACAGTAGAGTAGAAGAGTGCTCTTTTCTCAAAAGTAGAGTGTGTTTCATGTAAGGCGAGGTAGCATTTGTTTCCCAGTCCTAAATGGAGTTGAATCACATGCACATTCTGGTCCTAAGAGCAAGAGTTGTTTTCTGGTAAGGAAAGTCCCTATTGTGCTCCCATTGCCATATACAGTGCAAATAGCACTCTCGTCTGTTCTCAGCAAGTACAGTGAATCAGACTGAAGAGGAGCTACTGTTCTTGTCAGTTTCCTAAGCAGAGTTGAACTAGATATGGCCCGTGTGTAGGAAGCACAGTTCTTTTGTTCTGAGCAAGCTCACTGTTCGGACCCTATAGGAAACACAGTAGAGTAGAAGAGTGCTCTTTTCTCTAAAGCAGAGTGTGTTTCTTGTAAGGTGAGCTAGCTTTACTTCCCAGTCCTAAATGGAGTTGAATCACATGCAGTTTCTGGTCCTACGAGCAAGAGTTGTTTTCTGGTAAGAAGAAACACTATTGCACTGCCATTGCCATACACAGGACTAATAGCACTGGCGTCTGTTCTCAGCAAGTACAGTGTAGTGGACTGAAGAGGATCTACTGTTCTTGTCAGGTTCCTAAGCAGAATTGAACTAGATATGGCCGTGTGTGTAGGAAGCACAGTTCTTTTGTTCTGAGGAAGCTCGCTTTTCGGACCCCATAGGAAACACAGTAGAGTAGAAGAGTGCTCTTTTCTCAAAAGCAGAGTGTGTTTCTTGTAAGTCGAGCTAGCGTTTGTTTCCCAGTCCTAAATGGATTTGAGTCACATGCAGATTTTGTCCTACGAGCAAGAGTTGTTTTCTGGTAAGACGAGTCACTATTGTGCTCCAATTGCCAAACACAGTGCAAATAGCACTCGCGTCTGTTCCCCGCAAGTACAGTGTATTGGACTGAAGAGGAGCTACTGTTCTTGTCAGTTTCCTAAGCAGAGTTGAACTAGATATGGCCCGTGTGTGTAGGAAGCACAGATCTTTTGTTCTGAGCAAGCTCACTGTTTGGACCCCATAGGAAACACAGTAGAGTAGAAGAGTGCTCTTTTCTCTAAAGCAGAGTGTGTTTCCTGTAAGTCGAGCTAGCGTTTGTTTCTCAGTCCTAAATGGAGTTGAATCACATGCAGTTTCTGGTCCTACGAGCAAGAGTTGTTTTCTGGTAAGGAAAGTCACTATTGCGCTCCCATTGCCATACACAGTGCAAATAGCCCTCCCGTCTGTTCCCAGCAAGTACAGTGTATTGGACTGAAGAGGATCTACTGTTCTTGTCAGGTTCCTAAGCAGAAGTGAACTAGATATGGCCGTGTGTGTAGGAAGCACAGTTCTTTTTTTCTGAGCAAGCTCACTGTTCTGGCCCTATAGGAAACACAGTAGAGTAGAAGAGTGCTCTTTTCTCAAAAGCAGAGTGTGTTTCTTGTAAGGTGAGCTAGCGTTTGTTTCCCAGTCCTAAATGGAGTTGAGTCACATGCAGTTTTTTGTCCTACGAGCAAGAGTTGTTTTCTGGTAAGACGAGTCACTATTGTGCTCCAATGCCATACACAGTGCAAATAGCACTCGCGTCTGTTCCCCGCAAGTACAGTGTATGGGACTGAAGAGGAGCTACTGTTCTTGTCAGTTTCCTAAGCAGAGTTGAACTAGGTATGGCCCGTGTGTAGGAAGCACAGTTCTTTTGTTCTGAGCAAGCTCACTGTTCTGGCCCTATAGGAAACACAATAGAATAGAGGAGTGCTCTTTTCCCTAAAGCAGAGTGTGTTTCTGTAAGGCGAGCTAGCGTTTGTTTCCCAGTCCTAAATGGAGTTGAATCACATGCAGTTTCTAGTCCTACAAGCAAGAGTTGTTTTATGGAAAGAAGAGTCACTATTGCGCTGCCATTGCCATACACAGGACAAATAGCACTGGCATCTGTTCCCAGCAAGTACAGTGTATTGGACTGAAGAGGATCTACTGTTCTTGTCAGGTTCCTAAGCAGAATTGAACTAGATATGGCCGTGTGTGTAGGAAGCACAGTTCTAATGTTCTGAGCAAGTTCAATCTTCTGGCTCTATAGGAAACACAGTAGAGCAGAAGAGTGCTCTTTTCTCAAAAGCAGAGTGTGTTTCTTTGAAGTCGAGCTAGCGTTTGTTTCCTAGTCCTAAATGGAGTTGAGTCACATGCAGTTTTTTGTCTTACGAGCAAGAGTTGTTTTCTGGTAAGACAAGTCACTATTGTGCTCCAATTGCCATACACAGTGCAAATAGCACTCGCGTCTGTTCCCTGCAAGTACAGTGTATTGGAAGGAAGAGGAGCTATTGTTCTTGTCAGTTTCCTAAGCAGAGTTGAACTAGATATGGCCCATGTGTGTAGGAAGCACAGTTCTTTTGTTCTGAGCAAGCTCACTGTTCGGACCCCTTAGGAAACACAGTAGAGTAGAAGAGTGCTCTTTTCTCAAAAGCAGAGTGTGTTTCATGTAAGGCGAGCTAGCATTTGTTTCCCAGTCCTAAATGGAGTTGAATCACATGCAGTTTCTGGTCCTACGAGCAAGAGTTTTTTTCTGGTAAGGAAAGTCACAATTGCGCTCCCAAGCCATACACAGTGCAAATAGCACTCGCGTCTGTTCCCAGCAAGTACAGTGTAATGGACTGAAGAGGAGCTACTGTTCTTGTCAGTTTTTTAAGCAGAGTTGAACTTGTTATGGCCCGTGTGTAGGAAGCACAGTCCTTTTGTTCTGAGAAAGCTCACTGTTCTGGCCCTATAGGAAACACAATAGAGTAGAAGAGTGCTCTTTTCCCTAAAGCAGAGTGTGTTTCTTGTAAGGCGAGCTGGCGTTTGTTTCCCAGTCCTAATTGGAGATGAATCACATGCAGTTTCTAGTCCTACGAGCAAGAGTTGTTTTATGGTAAGAAGAGACACTATTGCACTGCCATTGCCATACACAGGACAAATAGCACTGGCGTCTGTTCCCAGCAAGTACAGTGTATTGGACTGAAGAGGATCTACTGTTCTTGTCAGGTTCCTAAGCAGAATTGAACTAGATATGGCCGTGTGTGTAGGAAGCACAGTTCTAATGTTCTGAGCAAGTTCAATTTTCTGGCTCTATAGGAAACACAGTAGAGTAGAAGAGTGCTCTTTTCTCAAAAGCAGAGTGTGTTTCTTGGAAGTCGAGCTAGCGTTTGTTTCCTAGTCCTAAATGGAGTTGAGTCACATGCAGTTTTTTGGCCTACGAGCAAGAGTTGTTTTCTGGTAAGGAAAGTCACTATTGTGCTCCCATTGCCATACACAGTGCAAATAGCACTCGCGTCTGTTCCCAGCAAGTACAGTGTATCGGACTGAAGAGGTGCTACTGTTCTTGTCAGGTTGCTAATAAGAGTTGAACGAGATATGGCCCTGTGTGTAGGAAGCACAGTACTTTTGTTCTGAGCAAGCTCACTGTTCTGGCCCTATAGGAAACACAGTAGAGTAGAAGAGTGCTCTTTTCTCTAAAGCAGAGTGTGTTTCATGTAAGGCGAGCTAGCATTTGTTTCCCAGTCCTAAATGGAGTTGAATCTCATGCAGTTTCTGTCTTACGAGCAAGAGTTGTTTTCTGGTAAGGAAAGTCACTATTGCGCTCCCATTGAAATACACAGTGCAAATAGCACTCGCTTCTGTTCCCAGCAAGTGCTGTGTATCGGACTGAAGAGGAGCTACTGTTCTTGTCAGTTTCCTAAGCAGAGTTGAACTAGATATGGCCCGTGTGTAGGAAGCACAGTTCTTTTGTTCTGAGCAAGCTCACTGTTCTGGCCCTATAGGAAACACAATAGAGTAGAAGAGTGCTCTTTTCCCTAAAGCAGAGTGTGTTTCTTGTAAGGCGAGCTAGCGTTTGTTTCCCAGTCCTAAATGGAGTTGAATCACATGCAGTTTCTAGTCCTTCGAGCAAGAGTTGTTTTATGGTAAGAAGAGACACTATTGCACTGCCATTGCCATACACAGGACAAATAGCACTGGCGTCTGTTCCCAGCAGTACAGTGTATTGTACAGAAGAGGATCTACTGTTCTTGTCAGGTTCCTAAGCAAAATTGAACTAGATATGGCCGTGTATGTAGGAAGCAAAGTTCTAATGTTCTGAGCAAGTTCAATCTTCTGGCTCTATAGGAAACACAGTAGAGTAGAAGAGTGCTCTTTTCTCAAAAGCAGAGAGTGTTTCTTGGAAGTCGAGCTAGCGTTTGTTTCCTAGTCCTAAATGGAGTTGAGTCACATGCAGTTTTTTGTCCTACGAGCAAGAGTTGTTTTCTGGTAAGACAAGTCACTATTGTGCTCCAATTGCCATACACATTGCAAATAGCACTCGCGTCTGTTCCCTGCAAGTACAGTGTATTGGAAGGAAGAGGAGCTATTGTTCTTGTCAGTTTCCTAAGCAGAGTTGAACTAGATATGGCCCATGTGTAGGAAGCACAGTTCTTTTGTTCTAGGCAAGCTCACTGTTCTGGCCCTATAGGAAACACAGTAGAGTAGAAGAGTGCTCTTTACTCTAAAGCAGAGTGTGTTTCTTGTAAGGTGAGCCAGCTTTTGTTTCCCAGTCCTAAATGGAGTTGAATCACATGCAGTTTCTGGTCCTACAAGCAAGAGTTGTTTTCTGGTAAGAAGAGTCACTACTGCGCTGCCATTGCCATACACAGGACAAATAGCACTGGCGTCTGTTCCCAGCAAGTACAGTGTATTGGACTATAGAGGATCTACTGTTCTTGTCAGGTTCCTAAGCAGAATTGAACTAGATATGGCCGTGTGTGTAGGATGCACAGTTCTTTTGTTCTGAGCAAGCTCACTGTTCGGACCACATAAGAAAAACAGTAGAGTAGAAGAGTGCTCTTTTCTCAAAACCAGAGTGTGTTTCTTGTAAGTCGAGCTAGCGTTTGTTTCCCAGTCCTAAATGGATTTGAGTCACATGCAGTTTTTTTTCCTACGATCAAGAGTTGTTTTCTGGTAAGACGAGTCACTATTGTGCTCCAATGCCAAACACAGTGCAAATAGCACTCTCGTCTGTCCCCCGCAAGTACAGTGTATCGGACTGAAGAGGAGCTACTGTTCTTGTTTGTTTCCTAAGCAGAGTTGAACTAGATATGGCCCGTGTGTGTAGAAAGCACAGTTCTTTTGTTCTGAGCAAGCTCACTGTTCGGACCCCATAGGAAACACAGTAGAGTAGAAGAGTGCTCTTTTCTCAAAAGCAGAGTGTGTTTCTTGTAAGGCGAGCTACCATTTGTTTCCCAGTCCTAAATGGAGTTGAATCACATGCAGTTTATGGTCCTACGAGCAAGAGTTGTTTTCTGGTAAGGAAAGTCACTATTCCACTCCCAAGCCATACACAGTGCAAATAGCACTCGCGTCTGTTCCCAGCAAGTACAGTGTAACGGACTGAAGAGGAGCTACTGTTCTTGTCAGTTTTCTAAGCAGAGTTGAACTAGTTATGGCCCGTGTGTAGAAAGCACAGTTCTTTTGTTCTGAGAAAGCTCACTGTTCTGGCCCTATAGGAAACACAATAGAGTAGAAGAGTGCTCTTTTATCTAAAGCAGAGTGTGTTTCTTGTAAGGCGAGCTGGCGTTTGTTTCCCAGTCCTAAATGGAGATGAATCACATGCAGTTTCTAGTCCTACGAGCAAGAGTTGTTTTATGGTAAGAAGAATCACTATTAAGCTGCCATTGCCATACACAGGACAAATAGCACTGGCGTCTGTTTCCAGCAAGTACAGTGTATTATACAGAAGAGGATCTACTGTTCTTGTCAGGTTCCTAAGCAGAATTGAACTAGATATGGCCGTGTGTGTTGGAAGCACAGTCTTAATGTTCTGAGCAAGTTCAATCTTCTGGCTCTATAGGAAACACAGTAGAGTAGAAGAGTGCTCTTTTCTCAAAAGCAGAGTGCGTTTCTTGGAAGTCGAGCTAGCGTTTGTTTCCTAGTCCTAAATGGAGTTGTGTCACATGCAGTTTTTTGTCCTACGAGCAAGAGTTGTTTTCTGGTAAGACAAGTCACTATAGTGCTCCAATTGCCATACACAGTGCAAATAGCACTCGCGTCTGTTCCCTGTAATTACAGTGTATTGGAAGGAAGAGGAGCTATTGTTCTTGTCAGTTTTATAAGCAGAGTTGAACTAGATATGGCCCGTGTGTGTAGGAAGCACAGTTCTTTTGTTCTGAGCAACTCACTGTTCGGACCCCAAAGGAAACACAGTAGAGTAGAAGAGTGCTCTTTTCTCAAAAGCAGAGTGTGTTTCATGTAAGGCGTGCTATCATTTGTTTCCCAGTCCTAAATGGAGTTGAATCTCATGCAGTTTCTGGTCTTACGAGCAAGAGTTTATTTCTGGTAAGGAAAGTCACTATTGCGCTCCCATTGACATACACAGTGCAAATAGCACTCGCGTCTGTTCCCAGCAAGCACAGTGTATCGGACTGAAGAGGAGATACTGTTCTTGTCAGTTTCCTAAGCAGAGTTGAACTAGATATGGCCCGTGTGTAGGAAGCACTGTTCTTTTGTTCTGAGCAAGCTCACTGTTCTGGCCCTATAGGAAACACAGTAGAGTAGAAGAGTGCTCTTTTCTCTAAAGCGGAGTGTGTTTCTTGTAAGGTGAGCTAGCTTTTGTTTCCCAGTCCTAAATGGAGTTGAATCACATGCAGTTTCTGGTCCTACAAGCAAGAGTTGTTTTCTGGTAAGAAGAGTCACTATTGCGCTGCCATTGCCATACACAGGACAAATAGCACTGGCCTCTGTTCCCAGCAAGTACAGTGTATTGGAAGGAAGAGAATCTACTGTTCTTGTCAGGTTCCTAAGCAGAAGTGAACTAGATATGGCCGTGTGTGTAGGAAGCACAGTTCTTTTGTTCTGAGCAAGCTCACTGTTCTGGCCCTATAGGAAACATCGTAGAGTAGAAGAGTGCTCTTTTCTCAAAAGCAGAGTGTGTTTCTTGTAAGGCGAGCTAGCGTTTGTTTCCCAGTCCTAAATGGAGTTGAGTCACATGCAGTTTTTTGTCCTATGAGCAAGAGTTGTTTTCTGGTAAGACGAGTCACTATTGTGCTCCAATGCCATACACAGTGCAAATAGCACTCGCGTCTGTTCCCCGCAAGTACAGTGTATCGGACTGAAGAGGAGCTACTGTTCTTGTCAGTTTCCTAAGCAGAGTTGAACTAGGTATGGCCCGTGTGTAGGAAGCACAGTTCTTTTGTTCTGAGCAAGCTCACTGTTCTGGCCCTATAGGAAACACAATAGAATAGAGGAGTGCTCTTTTCCCTAAAGCAGAGTGTGTTTCTTGTAAGGCGAGCTAGCGTTTGTTTCCCAGTCCTAAATGGAATTGAATCACATGCAGTTTCTAGTCCTTCGAGCAAGAGTTGTTTTATGGTAAGAAGAGACACTATTGCACTGCCATTGCCATACACAGGACAAATAGCACTGGCGTCTGTTCCCAGCAGTACAGTGTATTGTACAGAAGAGGATCTACTGTTCTTGTCAGGTTCCTAAGCAAAATTGAACTAGATATGGCCGTGTATGTAGGAAGCAAAGTTCTAATGTTCTGAGCAAGTTCAATCTTCTGGCTCTATAGGAAACACAGTAGAGTAGAAGAGTGCTCTTTTCTCAAAAGCAGAGAGTGTTTCTTGGAAGTCGAGCTAGCGTTTGTTTCCTAGTCCTAAATGGAGTTGAGTCACATGCAGTTTTTTGTCCTACGAGCAAGAGTTGTTTTCTGGTAAGACAAGTCACTATTGTGCTCCAATTGCCATACACATTGCAAATAGCACTCGCGTCTGTTCCCTGCAAGTACAGTGTATTGGAAGGAAGAGGAGCTATTGTTCTTGTCAGTTTCCTAAGCAGAGTTGAACTAGATATGGCCCATGTGTGTAGGAAACACAGTTCTTTTGTTCTGAGCAAGCTCACTGTTCGGACCCCTTAGGAAACACAGTAGAGTAGAGTGCTCTTTTCTCAAAAGCAGAGTGTGTTTCATGTAAGGCGAGCTAGCATTTGTTTCCCAGTCCTAAATGGAGTTAAATCACATGCAGTTTCTGGTCTTAGGAGCAAGAGTTGTTTTCTGGTAAGAAGAGTCACTATTGTGCTCCCATTGCCATACACAGTGCAAATAGCCCTCGCGTCTGTTCCCAGCAAGTAGAGTGTATTGGACTGAAGAGGTGCTACTGTTCTTGTCAGTTTCCTAAGCAGAGTTGAACTAGATATGGCACGTGTGTAGGAAGCACAGTTCTTTTGTTCTGAGCAAGCTCACTGTTCTGGCCCTATAGGAAACACAGTAGAGTAGAAGAGTGCTCTTTTCTCTAAAGCAGAGTGTGTTTCTTGTAAGGTGAGCCAGCTTTTGTTTCCCAGTCCTAAATGGAGTTGAATCACATGCAGTTTCTGGTCCTACAAGCAAGAGTTGTTTTCTGGTAAGAAGAGTCACTACTGCGCTGCCATTGCCATACACAGGACAAATAGCACTGGCGTCTGTTCCCAGCAAGTACAGTGTATTGGACTATAGAGGATCTACTGTTCTTGTCAGGTTCCTAAGCAGAATTGAACTAGATTTGGCCGTGTGTGTAGGATGCACAGTTCTTTTGTTCTGAGCAAGCTCACTGTTCGGACCACATAAGAAAAACAGTAGAGTAGAAGAGTGCTCTTTTCTCAAAACCAGAGTGTGTTTCTTGTAAGTCGAGCTAGCGTTTGTTTCCCAGTCCTAAATGGATTTGAGTCACATGCAGTTTTTTTTCCTACGATCAAGAGTTGTTTTCTGGTAAGACGAGTCACTATTGTGCTCCAATGCCAAACACAGTGCAAATAGCACTCTCGTCTGTTCCCCGCAAGTACAGTGTATCGGACTGAAGAGGAGCTACTGTTCTTGTTTGTTTCCTAAGCAGAGTTGAACTAGATATGGCCCGTGTGTGTAGAAAGCACAGTTCTTTTGTTCTGAGCAAGCTCACTGTTCGGACCCCATAGGAAACACAGTAGAGTAGAAGAGTGCTCTTTTCTCAAAAGCAGAGTGTGTTTCTTGTAAGGCGAGCTAGCATTTGTTTCCCAGTCCTAAATGGAGTTGAATCACATGCAGTTTATGGTCCTACGAGCAAGAGTTGTTTTCTGGTAAGGAAAGTCACTATTCCACTCCCAAGCCATACACAGTGCAAATAGCACTCGCGTCTGTTCCCAGCAAGTACAGTGTAACGGACTGAAGAGGAGCTACTGTTCTTGTCAGTTTTCTAAGCAGAGTTGAACTAGTTATGGCCCGTGTGTAGAAAGCACAGTTCTTTTGTTCTGAGAAAGCTCACTGTTCTGGCCCTATAGGAAACACAATAGAGTAGAAGAGTGCTCTTTTATCTAAAGCAGAGTGTGTTTCTTGTAAGGCGAGCTGGCGTTTGTTTCCCAGTCCTAAATGGAGATGAATCACATGCAGTTTCTAGTCCTACGAGCAAGAGTTGTTTTATGGTAAGAAGAATCACTACTGAGCTGCCATTGCCATACACAGGACAAATAGCACTGGCGTCTGTTTCCAGCAAGTACAGTGTATTATACAGAAGAGGATCTACTGTTCTTGTCAGGTTCCTAAGCAGAATTGAACTAGATATGGCCGTGTGTGTTGGAAGCACAGTCTTAATGTTCTGAGCAAGTTCAATCTTCTGGCTCTATAGGAAACACAGTAGAGTAGAAGAGTGCTCTTTTCTCAAAAGCAGAGTGTGTTTCTTGTAAGGCGAGCTAGAGTTTGTTTCCCAGTCCTAAATGGAGTTGAGTCACATGCAGTTTTTTGTCCTATGAGCAAGAGTTGTTTTCTGGTAAGACGAGTCACTATTGTGCTCCCGTTGCCATACACAGTACAAATAGCACTCGAGTCTGTTCCCAGCAATTACAGTGTATTGGACTGAATAGGATCTACTGTTCTTTTCAGTTTCCTAAGCAGAGGTGAACTATATGGCCCATGTGTGTAGGAAGCACAGTTCTTTTGTTCTGAGCAAGCTCACTGTTCGGACCCCATAGGAAACACAGTAGAGAAGAAGAGTGCTCTTTTCTCAAAAGCAGAGTGTGTTTCTTGTAAGGCAAGGTAGTGTTTGTTTCCTAGTCCTAAATGCAATTGAATCACATGCAGTTTCTGGTTCTACAAACAAGAGTTGTTTTCTGGTAAGGAAAGTCACTATTGCGCTCCCATTGCCATTCACAGTGCAAATAGCGCTCGCGTCTGTTCCCAGCAAGTACAGTGTTGGACTGAAGACAAGCTACTGTTCTTGTCAGGTTCCTAAGCAGAGGTGAACTAGATATGGCCCATGTGTGTAGGAAGCACAGCTCTTTTGTTCTGAGCAAGCTCACCGTTCTGGCCCTATAGGAAACACAGTAGAGTAGAAGAGTGCTCTTCTCTCTAAAACAGAGTGTGTTTCATGTAAGGCGAGGTAGCGTTTGTTTCCCAGTCCTAAATGGAGTTGAATCACATGCAGTTTCTGGTCTTATGAGCAAGAGTTGTGTTCTGGTAAGGAAAGTCATTATTGCACTCCCATTGCCATACACAGTGCAAATAGCACTGGCGTCTGTTCCCAGCAAGTACAGTGTATCGGACTGAAGAGGAGCTACTGTTCTTGTCAGTTTCCTAAGCAGAGTTGAACTAGATATGGCCCGTGTGTGTTGGAAGCTCAGTTCTTATGTTCTGAGCAAGCTCACTGTTCTGGCCCTTTAGGAAACACAGTAGAGTAGAAGAATGCTCTTTTCTCTAAAGCAGAGTGTGTATCTTGTAAGGCGAGCTAGCGTTTGTTTCCCAGTCCTAAATGGAGGTGAAACACATGCAGTTTCTGGTCCTATGAGCAAGAGTTGTTTTATGGTAAGAATAGGCACTATTGCGCTGCCATTGCCATACACAGGACAAATAGCACTGGCGTCTGTTCCCAGCAAGTACAGTGTATTCGACTAAAGGGGATCTACTGTTCTTGTTAGGTTCCTAAGCAGAGTTGAACTAGATATGGCCCGTGTGTGTAGGAAGCACAGTTATTATGTTCTGAGCAAGCTCACTGTTCTGGCCCTATAGGAAATACAGTAAAGTAGAAGAGTGCTCTATTCTCTAAAGAAGAGTGTGTTTCTTGTAAGGCAAGCTAGCGTTTGTTTACTAGTCCTAAATGGAGTTGAATCACGTGCAGTGTCTGGTCCTACGAACAAGAGTTGTTTTCTGGTAAGGAAAGTCACGATTGTGCTCCCATTGCCATACACAGTACAAATAGCACTCGCGTCTGTTCCCAGCAAGTACAGTGTTGGACTGAAGAGGAGCTACTGTTCTTTTCAGGTTCCTAAGCAGAGTTGAACTACATATGGTCCGTGTGTGTAGGAAGCACAGTTCTTTTGTTCTGAGCAAGCTCACTCTTTGGACCCCATAGGAAACACAGTATTGTAGAAGAGTGCTCTTTTTTCTAAAGCAGAGTGTGTTTCTTGTAAGGCGAGCTAGCGTTTGTTTCCCAGTCCTAAATGGAGTTGAAACACATGCAGTTTCTTGTACTATGAGCAAGAGTTGGTTTCTGGTAAGGAAAGTCACTATGCGCTGCCATTGCCATACATAGGACAAATAGCACTGGCATCTGTTGCCAGCAAGTACAGTGTATTGGACTGAAGAGGAGCTACTGTTCTTGTCAGGTTCCTAAGCAGACTCGAACTAGATATGGCCGTGTGTGTAGGAAGCACAATTTTTTTTTGTACTGAGCAAGCTCACTGTTTGGACCCCATAGGAAACACAGTAGAGTAGAAGAGTGCTCTTTTCTCAAAAGCAGAGTGTGTTTCTTGTAAGGCGAGCTAGCGTTTGTTTCCCAGTCCTAAATGGAGTTGAATCACATGCAGTTTCTGGTCCTACGATCAAGAGTTGTTTTCTGGTAAGGAAAGTCACTATTGCGCTCCCATTGCCATACACAGTGCAAATAGCACTCCCGTCTCTTCCTAGCAAGTATAGTGTATTGGACTGAAGAGGAGCTACTGTTCTTCTCAGTTTCCTAAGCAGAGTTGAACTAGATATGGCCCGTGTGTGTAGGAAGCACAGTTATTATGTTCTGAGCAAGCTCACTGTTCTGGCCCTATAGGAAACACAGTAGAGTAGAAGAGTGCTCTTTTCTCAAAAGCACGGTGTGTTTCTTGTAAGGCAAGCTAGCGTTTTTTTCCCAGTCCTAAATGGAGTTGAATCACATGCAGTTTCTGGACCTACGAGCAAGAGTTGTTTTCTGTTAAGGAAAGTCACTATTGCGCTCCCATTTCCATACACAGTGCAAAAAGCACTCGCGTCTGATCCCAGCAAGTACAGTGTATCGGACTGAAGAGGAGCTACTGTTCTTTCAGTTTCCTAAGCAGAGTTGAACTACATATGCCCCGTGTGTGTAGGAAGCACAGTTCTTTTGTTCTGAGCAAGTTCACCGTTCTGGCCCTATGGGAAACACAGTAGAGTAGATGAGTGCTCTTTTCTCATAAGCAGAGTGTGTTTCTTGTAAGGCGAGCTAGAGTTTGTTTCCCAATAATAAATGGAGTTGAGTCACATGCATTTTTTGTCCTACGAGCAAGAGTTGTTTTCTGGTAAGACGAGTCACTATTGTGCTCCCATTGCCATACACAGTGCAAATAGCACTCACGTCTGTTCCTAGCAAGTACTGTGTATTGGACTGAAGAGGATCTACTGTTTTTTTCAGTTTCCTAAGCAGAGTTGACCTAGATATGGCCCATGTGTGTAGGAAGCACAGGTATTATGTTCTGAGCAAGCTCACTGTTCTGGCCGTATAAGAAACACAGTAGAGTAAAAGAGTACTCTTTTCTCAAAAGCAGAGTGTGTTTCATGTAATGCGAGCTAGCATTTGTTTGCCAGTCCTAAATGGCGTTGAATCACATGCAGTTTCTGGTCCTACGAGCAAGAGTTGTTTTCTGGTAAGGAAAGTCCCTATTGCGCTCCCATTGCCATATACAGTACAAATAGCACTGGCGTCTGTTCCCAGCAAGTACAGTGTATCGGACTGAAGAGGAGCTACTGTTCTTGTCAGTTTCCTAAGCAGAGTTGAACTAGATATGGCCCGTGTGTAGGAAGCACAGTTCTTTTGTTCTGAGCAAGCTCACTGTTCTTGCCCTATAGGAAACAAAGTAGAGTAGAAGAGTGCTCTTTTCTCTAAAGCAGAGTGTGTTTATTGTAAGGCGAGGTAGCGTTTGTTTCCCAGTCTGAAATGGAGTTGAAACACATGCAGTTTCTGTTCTTACGAGCAAGAGTTGTTTTATGGTAAGAATAGTCACTATTGCGCTGCCATTGCCATACACAGGACAAATAGCACTGGCGTCTGTTCCCAGCAAGTACAGTGTATTGGACTAAAGGGTATCTACTGTTCTTGTCAGGTTCCTAAGCAGAGTTGAACTAGATATGCCCCGTGTGTAGGAAGCACAGTTCTTTTGTTCTGAGCAAGTTCACCGTTCTGGCCCTATGGGAAACACAGTAGAGTAGAAGAGTGCTCTTTTCTCAAAAGCAGAGTGTGTTTCTTGTAAGGCAAGCTAGAGTTTGTTTCCCAGTCCTAAATGGAGTTGAGTCACATGCAGTTTTTGTCCTACGAGCAAGAGTTGTTTTCTGGTAAGGCGAGTCACTATTGTGCTCCCATTGCCATACACAGTGCAAATAGCCCTGGCATCTGTTACCAGCAAGTACAGTGTATCGGACTGAAGAGGAGCTACTGTTCTTGTCAGGTTCCTAAGCAGAGATGAACTAGATATGGCCCGTGTGTGTAGGAAGCACAGTTATTATGTTCTGAGCAAGCTCACTGTTCTGGCCCTATAGGAAACACAGTAGAGTAGAAGAGTGCTCTTTTCTCTAAAGCAGAGTGTGTTTCTTGTAAGGCAAGCTAGCGTTTGTTTCCTAGTCCTAAATGGAGTTGAATCACATGCAGTTTTTGGTCCTATGAGCAAGAGTTGTTTTCTGGTAAGGAAAGTCACTATTGCACTCCCATTGCCATATACAGTGCAAATAGCACTCGTGTCTGTTCCCCGCAAATACAGTGTATTGGACTGAAGCGGAGCTACTGTTCGTGTCAATTTCCTAAGCAGAGTTGAACTAGATATGGCCCCTGTGTGTAGGAAGCACAGTTCTTTTGTTCTGAGAATGCTCACTGTTCTGGCCCTATAGGAAACACAGTAGAGTAGAAGAGTGCTCTTTTCTCAAAAGCAGAGTGTGTTTTTTGTAAGGCGAGCTAGCGATTGTTTCCCAATCCTAAATGGAGATGAACCACATGCAGTTTCTGGTCCTACGAGCAAGAGTTGTTTTCTGGTAAGAAGAGTCACTGTTGTGCTCCCATTCTGATACTAGGGCAAATAGCACTGGTGTCTGTTCCCAGCATGTACAGTGTATTGGACTGAAGAGGAGCTACTGTTCATGTCAGTTTCCTAAGCAGAGTTGAACTAGATATGGCCCCTGTGTGTAGGAAGCACAGTTCTTTTGTTCTGAGAATGCTCACTGTTCGGGCACCATAGGAAACACAGTAGAGTAGAAGAGTGCTCTTTTCTCAAAAGCAGAGTGTGTTTCTTGTAAGGCGAGCTAGCGTTTGTTTCCCAGTCCTAAATGGAGTTGAATCACATGCAGTTTTTGGTCCTACGACCAAGAGATGTTTTCTCGTAAGGAAAGTCACTATTGCGCTCCCATTGCCATACACAGTGCAAATAGCACTCACGTCTGTTCCCAGCAAGAACAGTGTATTGGACTGAAGAGGAGCTACTGTTCTTGTCAGTTTCCAAAGCGGAGTTGAACTAGATATGGCCCGTGTGTGTAGGAATAACAGTTCTTTTGTTCTGAGCAAGCTCACTGTTCAGACCCCATAGGAAACACAGTCGAGTAGAAGAGTGCACTTTTCTCAAAAGCAGAGTGTGTTTCTTGTAAGGCGAGCTAGCGTTTGTTTCCCAGTCCTAAATGGAGTTGAATCACATGCAGTTTCTTGTCCTACGAGCAAGAGTTGTTTTCTGGTAAGAAGAGTCACTATTGCATTCCCCTTGTCATACACAGGGCAAATAGCACTGGCGTCTGTTCCCAGCATGTACAGTGTATTGGACTGAAGAGGATCTGCTGTTCTTGTCAGTTTCCTAAGCAGAGTTGAACTAGATATGGACCATGTGTGTAGGAAGCACAGTTCTTTTGTTTTGCGAATGTTCACTGTTCTGGCCCTATAGGAAACACATTAGAGTAGAAGACTGCTCTTTTCTCAAAAGCAGAGTATGTTTCTTCTAAGTCGAGCTAGCGTTTGTTTCCCAGTCCTAAATGGAGTTGAATCCCATGCAGTTTCTGGTCCTACCATCAAGAGTTCTTTTCTGGTAAGAAGAGTCACTATTGTGCTCCCATTTCATACACAAGGCAAATAGCACTCACGTCTGTTCCAAGCAAGTACAGTGTATTGGACTGAAGAGGAGCTACTGTTCTTGTCAGTTTCCTAAGTAGAGTTGAACTAGATATGGCCCGTGTGTGTAGGAAGCACAGTTCTTTTGTTCGGAGCAAGCTCACTGTTCGGATCCCATTGGATACACAGTAGAGAAGAAGCCTGCTCTTTTCTCAAAAGCAGAGTGTGTTTCTTGTAAGGCGAGCTAGCATTTGTTTCCCAATCCTAAATGGAGATGAATCACATGCAGTTGCTTGTCCTTCAAGTAAGAGATGTTTTCTAGTAAGAAGAGTCACTACTGCGCTCCCATTGTCATACACAGGGCAAATAGCACTGGCGTCTGTTCCCAGCATGTACAGTGTATTGGACTGAGGAGCATCTACTGTTCTTCTCAGTTTCCTAAGCAGAGTTGAACTAGATATGGCCCGTGTGTGTAGGAAGCACAGTTCTTTTGTTCTGAGCAAGCTAACTGTTTTGGCTCTATAGGAAACAAAGTAGAGTAGAAGAGTGATCAATCCTCAAAAGCAGAGTGTGTTTCTTGTAAGTCAAGCTAGCGTTTGTTTCCAAGTCCTAAATGGAGTTGAATCACATGCAGTTTCTGGTCCTACGAGCAAGAGTTGTTATCTGGTAAGAAGAGTCACTATTGTGCTTCCATTCTCATAAACGGGGCAAATAGCACTGGCATCTGTTCCCACCAAGTACAGTGTATTGGAATGAAGAGGAGCTGCTGTTCTTGTCAGTTTCCTAAGCATAATTGAACTAGATATGGCCCGTGTGTGTAGGAAGCACAGTTCTTTTGTTCTGAGCAAGCTCACTGTTCAGACCCCATAGGAAACACAGTAGAGTAGAGGAGTGCTCCTTTCTCAAAAGCAGAGTGTGTTTCTTGTAAGGCAAGCTAGCATTTGTTTCCCAGTCCTAAATGGAGTTGAATCACATCCTGTTTTTGGTCCTACGAGCAAGAGTTGTTTTCTGGTAATAAAGTCACTGTTGCGCTCCCATTGCCATACACAGTATAAATAGCACTCGCATCTGTTCCCAGCAAGTACAGTGTATTGGACTGAAGCGGAGCTACTGTTCTTGTCAGTCTCCTAAGAAGAGTTGAACTAGATATGGCCCGGGTGTGTAGGAAGCACAGTTCTTTTGTTCTGAGCAAGCTCATTGTTCGGACCCCATATGAACCAGAGTAGAATAGAAGACTGCTCTTTTCTCAAAAGCAGAGTGTGTTTCTTGTAAGGCGAGCTAGCGTTTGTTTCCCAGTCCTAAATGGATTTGAATCACATGCAGTTTTTGGTCCTACGAGCAAGAGTTGTTTTCTGGAAAGGAAAGTCACTATTGTGCTCCCATTTACATACACAGTGCAAATAGCACTCGCATCTCTTCCCAGCAAGTACAGTGTATTGGACTGAAGCGGAGCTACTGTTCTTGTCAGTTTCCTAAGCAGAGTTGAACTAGATATGGCCCCTGTGTGTAGGAAGCACAGATCTTTTGTTCTGAACAAGCTCACTGTTCGGACCCCATAGGAAACACAGTAGAGTAGAAGAGTGCTCTTTTCTCAAAAGCAGTGTGTGTTTCTTGTAAGGTGAGCTAGCATTTGTTTCCCAGTTATAAATGGAGTTGAATCACATGCAGTTTCTGTTCCTATGAGCAAGAATTGTTTTCTGGGAAGAAGAGTCACTATTGTGCTCCCATTGCCATACACAGTGCAAATAGCACTCGCGTCTGTTCCCAGCAAGTACAGTGTATTGGACTGAAGAGGAGCTACTGTTCATGTCAGTTTCCTAAGCAGAGTTGAACTAATTATGGCACCTGTGTGTAGGAAGCACAGTTCTTTTGTTCTGAGCAAGCTCACTGTTCGGACACCATAGGAAACACAGTAGAGTAGAAGAGTGCTCTTTTCTCAAAAGCAGAGTGTGTTTCTTGTAAGGTGAGCTAGCGTTTGTTTTGAAGTCCTAAATGGAGATGAATCACATGCAGTTTCTTGTCCTACGAGCAAGAGTTGTTTTCTGGTAAGAAGAGTCACTATTGCGCTCCCATTGTGATACATAGGGCAAATAGCACTGGCGTCTGTTCCCAGCATGTACAGTGTATTGGACTGAAGAGGATCTACTGTTCTTGTCAGTTTCCTAAGCAGACTTGAACTAGATATGGCCCGTGTGTATAGGAAGCACAGTTCTATTGTTCTGAGAATGCTCACTGTTCTGGCCCTATGGGAAACACAGTAGAGTAGAAGAGTGCTCTTTTCTAAAAAGCAGAGTGTGTTTCTTGTAAGGCGAGCTAGCGTTTGTTTCCCAGTTCTAAATGGAGTTGAATCACATGCAGTTTCTGGACCTATGAGCATGAATTGTTTTCTGGTAAGAAGAGTCACTATTGCGCTCCCATTGTCATACACAGTACAAACAACACTCGCTACTGTTCTTTGCAAGTACAGTGTATTGGACTGAAGATGATCTACTGTTCTTGTCAGTTTCCTAAGCAGAGTTGAACTAGATATGGCCCGTGTGTGTAGGAAGCACAGTTCTTTTGTTCTGAGCAAGCTCACTGTTCGGACCCCGTAGGAAACACAGTAGAATAGAAGAGTGCTCTTTTCTCAAAAGCAGAGTGTGTTTCTTGTAAGGCGAGCTAGCGTTTGTTTCCCAGTCCAAAATGGAGTTGAATCACATGCAGTTTCTGGTCCTATGAGCAAGGGATGTTTTCTGGTAAGGAAAGTCACTATTGTGCTCCCTTTGCCATAAACAGTGCAAATTGCACTCACGTCTGTTCCCAGCAAGTACAGTGTATTGGACTGAAGAGGAGCTACTGTTCTTGTCAGTTTCCTAAGCAGAGTTGAACTAGATATGGCCCGTGTGTCGAGGAAGCACAGTTCTTTTTTTCTGAGCAAGCTCACTGTTCTGGCCCTATAGGATACACAGTAGAGTAGAAGAGTGCTCTTTTCTCAAAAGCAGAGTGTGTTTCTTGTAAGGTGAGCTAGCGTTTGTTTCCCAGTCCTAAATGGAGTTGAATTAGATGCAGTTTCTTGTCCTATGAGCAAGAGTTGTTTTCTGGTAAGAAGAGTCACTATTGCGCTCCTATTGCCATACACAGTACAAAAAACACTCGCTACTGTTCTTTGCAAGTACATTGTATTGGACTGAAGAGGAGCTACTGTTCTTGTCAGTTTCCTAAGCAGAGTTGAACTAGATATGGCCCGTGTGTGTAGGAAGCACAGTTCTTTTGTTCTGAGCAAGCTCACTGTTCGGACCCCATAGGAAACACAATAGAGTAGAAGAGTGCTCTTTTCTCTAAAGCAGAGTGTGTTTCTTGTAAGGCGAGCTAGCGTTTGTTTCCCAGTCCTAAATGGAATTGAATCACATGCAGTTTCTGAACTTAGGAGCAAGAGTTGTTTTCTGTTAAGAAGAGTCACTATTGTGCTCCCATTGTCATACACAGGGAAAATAGCACTTGTGTCTGTTCCCAGCTTGTACAGTGTATTGGACTGAAGAGGAGCTACTGTTCTTGTCAGTTTCCTAAGCAGAGTTGAACTAGATATGGCCCATGTGTGTAGGAAGCACAGTTCTTTTGTTCTGAACAAGCTCACTGTTCTGGTCCTATAGGAAACACAGAAGAGTAGAAGAGTGCTCTTTTCTCAAAAGCAAAGTGTGTTTCTTGTAAGGTGAGCTAGCGTTTGTTTCCCAGTCCTAAATGGAGTTGAATTACATTCAGTTTCTGGTCCTATGAGCAAGAGTTGCTTTCTGGTAAGAAGAGTCACTATTGCAATCCTATTGCCATACACAGAGCAAAAACACTCACTACTGTTCTTTGCAAGTACAGTGTTTTGGACAGAGAAGAGCTACTGTTCTTGTTAGTTTCCTAAGCAGAGTTGAACGAGATATGGCCCGAGTGTGTAGGAAGCACAGTTCTTTTGTCCTGAGCAAGCTCACTCTTCAGACCCCATAGGAAACACAGTAGAGTAGATGAGTGCTCTTTTCTCAAAAGCAGAATGTGTTTCTTGTAAGGCGAGCTAGCGTTTGTTTCCCAGTCATAAATGGAGTTGAATCACATGCAGTTTCTGGTCCTACGAGCAAGAGTTGTTTTCTGGTAAGAAGAGTCACTATTGTGCTCCCTTTGCTATACACAGGGCAAATAGCACTCGTGTCTGTTCCCAGCAAGTACAGTGTATTGGACTAAAGAGGATCTACTGTTCTTGTCAGTTTTCTAAGCAGAGTTGAACTAGATATGGCCCGTGTGTGTAGGAAGCACAGTTCTTTTGTTCTGAGCAAGCTCACTGTTCTGGCCCTATAGGAAACACAGAAGAGTAGAAGAGTGCTCTTTTCTCAGAAGCAGAGTGTGTTTCTTGTAAGGCAAGCTAGTGTTTGATTCCCAGTCCTACATGGAGTTGAATCACATGCAGTTTCTATTCCTACGAGCAAGATATGTTTTCTGGTAAGAAGAGTCAATATTGTGCTACCATTGTCATACACAGTGCAAATAGCACTCTCGTCTGTTCCCAGCAAGTACAGTGTATTGGACAGAAGAGGAGCTACTGTTCTTGTCAGTTTCCTAAGCAGAGTTGAACTAGATATGGCCCGTGTGTGTGAAGCACAGTTCATTTGTTCTGAGCAAGCTCAATTTTCGGACCCCATAGTAAACACAGTAGAGTAGAAGATTGTTCTTTTCTCAAAAGCAGAGTGTGTTTCTTGTAAGGCTAGCTAGTGTTTATTTTCCAGTCAGAAACTGAGTAAAATCCCATGCAGTTTCTGGTCCTACGAGCAAGAGTTGTTTTCTGGTAAGAAGAGTCACTATTTCGCTCCCTTTGCCAAACACAGCGCAAATAGCACTCACGTCTGCTCCCAGCAAAAACAGTGTATTGGACTGAAGAGGAGCTACTGTTCTTGTCAGTTTCCTAAGCATAGTTGAATGAGATATGGCCCGTGTGTGTAGGAAGCACAGTTCTTTTGTTCTGAGCAAGCTCACTGTTTTGGTCCTATAGGAATCACAGAAGAGTAGAAGAGTGCTCTTTTCTCAAAGCAGAATGTGTTCTTGTAAGGTGAGCTAGCGTTTGTTTACCAGTCGTAAATGGAGTTGAATTACATGCAGTTTCTTGTCCTATGAGCAAGAGTTTTTTTTCTGGTAAGAAGAGCCACTATTGCGCTCCTATTGCCATACACAGTGCAAACAACACTCGCTACTGTTCTTTGCAAGTACAGTGTATTGGACTGAAGAGGAGCTACTGTTCTTGTCAGTTTCCTAAGCAGAGTTGAACTAGATATGGCCCGTGTGTGTAGGAAGCACAGTTCTTTTGTTCTGAGCAAGCTCACTGTTCGGACCCCATAGGAAACACAGTAGTGTAGAAGAGTGCTCTTTTCTCAAAAGCAGAGTGTGTTTCTTGTAAGGCGAGCTAGCGTTTGTTTCCCAGTCCTAAAGGGAATTGAATCACATGCAGTTTCTGATCTTCGGAGCCAGAGTTGTTTTCTGATAAGAAGAGTCACTATTGCGCTCCCATTGTCATACACAGGGCAAATAGCACTTGTGTCTGTTCCCAGCTTGTACAGTGTATTGGACTGAAGAGGAGCTACTGTTCTTTTCAGTTTCCTAAGCAGAGTTGAACTAGATATGGCCCGTGTGTGTAGGAAGCACAGTTCTTTTGTTCTGAGCAAGCTCACTGTTTTGGCCCTATAGGAAACACAGTAGAGTAGAAGAGTGCTCTTTTATCAAAAGCAGAGTGTCTTTTTGTAAGGCGAGCTAGCGTTTGTTTCCCAGTCCTAAATGGAGTTGAATCACATGCAGTTTCTGGTCCTACAAGCAAGAGTTGTTTTCTAGTAAGAAGAGTCACTATTGTGCTCCCATTGCCATACATAGGGCAAATAGGACTCGCGTCTATTCCCAGGATGTACAGTGTATTGGACTGAAGAGGATCTGCTGTTCTTGTCAGTTTGTTAAGCAAAGTTGAACTAGATATGGGCCGTGTGTGTTAGAAGTACACTTCTTTTGTTCTGAGCATCCTCACTCTTCTGGCCCTATGGGAAACACAGTAGAGTAGAAGAGTGCTCTTTTCTCAAAAGCAGAATGTGTTTCTTGTAAGGCGAGCTAGCGTTTGTTTCCCAACCTAAATTGGAGTTGAATCACATGCAGATTCTGGTCCTACGAGCAAGAGTTGTTTTCCGGTAAGAAGAGTCACTCTTGTGCTCCCATTGCCATACACAGTGCAAATAGCACTGGCGTCTGTTCCCAGCATGTACAGTGTATTGCACTGAAGAGGATCTACTGTTCTTGTCAGTTTCCTAAGCAGAGTTGAACTAGATATAGCCCGTGTGTGTAGGAAGCACAGTTCTTTTGTTCTGAGCAAGCTCACTGTTCAGACCCCATAGGAAACACAGTAGAGTAGAAGAGTGCTCTTTTCTCAAAAGCAGAGTGTGTTTCTTGTAAGGCGAGCTAGCGTTTGTTTCCCAGTCCTAAATGTAGTTGAATCCCATGCAGTATTTCATCCTATGAGCAAGAGTTTTTTTCTGGTAAGAAGAGTCACTATTGCGCTCCCATTGCCATACACAGTGCAAATAGCACTCGCGTCTGTTCCCAGGAAGTAATGTGCATTTGACTGAACAGGAGCTACTGTTCTTGTCAGTTTAATAAGCAGAGTTGAACTAGATATGGCCCCTGTGTGTAGGAAGCACTGTTCTTTTGTTCTGAGCAAGCTCACTGTTCGGACCCCATAGGAAACACGTTAGAGTAGAAGAGTGCTCTTTTCTAAAAAGCAGAGTTTGTTTCTTGTAAGGCGAGCTAGCGTTTGTTTCCCAGTCCTAAATTGAGTTGAATCGCATGCAGTTTCTGGTCCTACGAGCAATAGTTGTTTTCTGGTAAGAAGAGTCACTATTGTGCTCCCATTGTCATACAAAAAGCAAATAGCACTGTCGTCTGTTCCCAGCATGTACAGTGTATTGGACTGAAGAGAATCTACTGTTCTTGTCAGTTTCCTAAGCAGAATTGAACTAGATATGGCCGTGTGTGTAGGAAGCACAGTTCTTTTGTTCTGAGCAAGCTCACTGTTCTGGCCCTATAGGAAACACAGTAGAGTAGAAGAGTGCTCTTTTCTCAAAAGCAGAGTGTGTTGCTTGTAAGGCGAGCTAGCGTTTGTTTTCCAGTCCTAAATGGAGTTGAATCACATGCATTTGTTGGTCCCACGAGCAACAGTTGTTTTCTGGTAAGGAAAGTCACTATTGTGCTCCCATTGCCATGCACAGTGCAAAGAGCACTCGCGTCTGATCTCAGCAAGTACAGTGTATTGTACTGAAGAGGAGGTATTGTTCTTGTAATTTTCCTAAGCAGAGTTGAACTAGATATGGCCCGTGTGTTTAGGAACCACAGTTCATTTGTTCTGATCAAGCTCACTGTTTTGGCCCTATAAGAAACACAGTAGAGTAGAAGAGTGCTCTTTTCTCAAAAGCAGAGTGTGTTTCTTGTAAGGCGAGCTAGCGTTTGTTTCCCAGTCCTAAATGGAGTTGAATCACATGCAGTTTTTGGTCCCAGAGCAAGAGTTGTTTTCTGGTAAAGAAAGCCACTATTGTGCTCCCATTTCCATACACAGTGCAAATAGCACTCGCGTCTGTTCCCAGCAAGTACAGTGTATTGGAATGAAGAGGAGCTGCTGTTCTTGTCAGTTTCCTAAGCAGAGTTGAACAACATATGGCCCTTGTATGTAGGAAGCACAGTTCTTTTGTTCTGAGCAAGCTCACTGTTCGGACCCCATAGGAAACACAGTAGAGTAGAGGAGTGCCCTTTTCTCAAAAGCAGAGTGTGTTTCTTGTAACGCTCCTCGCATTTGTTTCCCAGTCCTATATGTAGTTGAATCCCATGCAGTTTCTGCTCCTACGAGCAAGAGTTGTTTTCTGGTAAGAAGAGTCACTATTGTGCTCCCTTTGTCATACACAGAGCAAATAGCACTGGCGTCTGTTCCCAGCATGTACAGTGTATTGGGCTGAAGAGGATCTACTGTTCTTGTCAGTTTCTTAAGCAGAGTTTAACTAGATATGGCCGTGTGTGTGGGAAGCACAGTTCTTTTGTTCTGAGCAAGCTCACTGTTGTGGCTCAATAGGAAAAAAGGTATACTGTAAGAGTGCTGTTTTCTCAAAAGCAGAGTGTGTTTCTTGTAAGGCGAGCTAGTGTTTGTTTCCCAGTCCTAAATGGAGTTGAATCACATGCAGTTTCTGGTCCTACGAGCAAGAGTTGTTTTCTAGTAAGAAGAGTCACTTTTGCGCTCCCATTGTCATACACAGGGCAAATAGCACTGGCGTCTGTTCCCAGCATGTACAGTGTATTACACTGAAGAGGAGCTACTGTTCTTGTCAGTTTCCTAAGCAAAGTTGAACTAGATATAGCCCGTGTGTGTAGGAAGCACAGTCCTTTTGTTCTGAGATAGCTCACTGTTCAGACCCCATAGGCAACACAGTAGAGTAGAAAAGTGCTCTTTTCTCAAAAGCAGAGTGTGTTTCTTGGAAGGCTAGCTAGCGTTTGTTTTCCAGTCCTAAATGGAGTTGAATCACATGCAGTTTCTGGTCCTACGAGCAAGAGTTGTTTTCTGGTAAGAAGAGTCACTATTGCGCTCCCATTGCCATACACAGTGCAAATAGCACTGGCGTCTGTTCCCAGCATGTACAGTGTATTGCACTGAAGAGGATCTACTGTTCTTGTCAGTTTCCTAAGCACAGTTGAACTATACATAGCCCGTGTGTGTAGGAAGCACAGTTCTTTTGTTCTGAGCAAGCTGACTGTTCGGACCCCATAGGAAACACAGTAGAGTAGAAGAATGCTCTTTTCTCAAAAGCAGAGTGTGTTTCTTGTAAGGTGAGCTAGCGTTTGTTTCCCAATCCTAAATGGAGATGAATTACATGCAGTTTCTCGTCCTACGAGCAAGAGTTGTTTTCTGGTAAGAAGAGTCACTATTGCGCTCCCATTGTCATACACAGGGCAATTAGCACTGGCGTCTGTTCCCAGCATGTACAGTGTATTGGACTGAAGAGGATCTACTGTTCTTGTCAGTTTCCTAAGCAGAATTGAACTAGATATGGCCGTGTGTGTAGGAAGCACAGTTTTTTGTTCTGAGCAAGCTCACTGTTCTGGCCCTATAGGAAACAAAGTAGAGTAGAAGAGTGATGGTTTCGAAAAAGCAGAGTGTCTTTCTTGTAAGACGAGCTAGCGTTTGTTTCCCAGTCCTAAATGGAGTTGAATCACATGCAGTTTCTGGTCCTACAAGCAAGAGTTGTTTTCTGGTAAGGAAAGTCACTATTGCGCTCCCATTGCCATACACAGTGCAAATAGCACTCGCGTCTGTTCCCAGCAAGTGCAGTGTATTGGACTGAAGAAGAGCTACTGTTCTTGTCAGTTTCCAAAGCAGAGTTGAACTAGATATGGCCCTTGTATGTAGGAAACACAGTTCTTTTGTTCTGAGCAAGCTCTCTGTACGGACCTCATAAGAAACACAGTAGAGTAGAAGACTGCTCTTTTCTCAAAAGCAGAGTATGTTTCTTGTAAGGCAAGCTAGCGTTTGTTTCCCAATCCTAAATGGAGATGAATCACATGCAGTTGCTTGTCCTTCAAGTAAGAGATGTTTTCTAGTAAGACGAGTCACTATTGCGCTCCCATTGTCATACACAGGGCAAATAGCACTGGCGTCTGTTCCCAGCATGTACAGTGTATTGGACTGAGGAGCATCTACTGTTCTTCTCAGTTTCCTAAGCAGAGTTGAACTAGATATGGCCCGTGTGTGTACGAAGCACAGTTCTTTTGTTCTGAGATTGCTCACTGTTCCAGCCTTATAGGAAAGACATTGGAGTAGAACAGTGCTCCTTTCTCAAAAGCAGAGTGTGTTTCTTGTAAGTCAAGCTAGCGTTTGTTTCCAAGTCCTAAATGGAGTTGAATCACATGCAATTTCTGGTCCTACGAGCAAGAGTTGTTATCTGGTAAGAAGAGTCACTATTGCGCTTCCATTGTCATAAACGGGGCAAATACCACTGGGATCTGTTCCCACCAAGTACAGTGTATTGGAATGAAGAGGAGCTGCTTTTCTTGTCAGTTTCCTAAGCATAATTGAACTAGATATGGCCCGTGTGTGTAGGAAGCACAGTTCTTTTGTTCTGAGCAAGCTCACTGTTCGGACCCCATAGGAAACACAGTAGAGTAGAGGAGTGCTCCTTTCTCAAAAGCAGAGTGTGTTTCTTGTAAGGCAAGCGAGCATTTGTTTCCCAGTCCTAAATGGAGTTGAATCACATCCTGTTTTTGGTCCTACGAGCAAGAGTTGTTTTCTGGTAATAAAGTCACTGTTGCGCTCCCATTGCCATACACAGTATAAATAGCACTCGCATCTGTTCCCAGCAAGTACAGTGTATTGGACTGAAGCGGAGCTACTGTTCTTGTCAGTTTCCTAAGCAGAGTTGAACTAGATATGGCCCGTGTGTGTAGGAAGCACAGTTCTTTTGTTCTGAGCAAGCTCATTGTTCGGACCCCATATGAACCACAGTAGAATAGAAGACTGCTCTTTTCTCAAAAGCAGAGTGTGTTTCTTGTAAGGCGAGCTAGCGTTTGTTTCCCAGTCCTAAATGGATTTGAATCACATGCAGTTTTTGGTCCTACGAGCAAGAGTTGTTTTCTGGAAAGAAAAGACACTATTGTGCTCCCATTTACATACACAGTGCAAATAGCACTCGCATCTCTTCCCAGCAAGTACAGTGTATTGGACTGAAGCGGAGCTACTGTTCTTGTCAGTTTCCTAAGCAGAGTTGAAGTAGATATGGCCCATGTGTGTAGGAAACACAGTCCTTTTGTTCTGAGCAAGCTCACTGTACGGACCCCATAAGAAACACAGTAGAGTAGAAGACTGCTCTTTTCTCAAAAGCAGAGTGTCTTTCTTGTAAGGCGAGCTAGCATTTGTTTCCCAATCCTAAATGGAGATGAATCACATGCAGTTTCTTGTCCTACGAGTAAGAGTTGTTTTCTGGTAAGAAGAGTCACTATTGCGCTACCATTGTCATACACAGGGCAAATAGCACTGGCGTCTGTTCCCAGTATGTACAATGTATTGGACTGAAGAGCATCTACTGTTCTTGTCAGTTTCCTAAGCAGAGTTGAACTAGATATGGCCCGTGTGTGCTAGGAAGCACAGTTCTTTTGTTCTGAGCATGCTCACTGTTCTGGCCTTATAGGAAAGACATTAGAGTAGAAGAGTGCTCCTTTCTCAAAAGCAGAGTGTGTTTCTTGTAAGTCAAGCTAGCGTTTGTTTCCCAGTTCTAAATGGAGTTGAATCACATGCAGTTTCTGGTCCTACGAGCAAGAGTTATTTTCTGGTAAGGAAAGTCACTATTGTGGTCCCAATGCCATACACAGTGCAAATAGCACACGCGTCTGTTCCCAGCAAGAACAGTGTGTTGGACTGAAGAGGAGCTACTGTTCTTGTCAGTTTCCTAAGCAGAGTTGAACTAGATATGGCCCGTGTGTGTAGGAAGCACAGTTCTTTTTTTCTGAGCAAGCTCACTGTTGGGACCCCATAGGAAAGAAAGTAGAGCAGAAGAGTGCTCTTTTCTCAAAAGCAGAGTGTGTTTCTTGTAAGGCGAGCTAGCGTTTGTTTCCCAGTCATAAATGGAGTTGAATCACATGCAGTTTCTTGTCCTACGAGCAAGAGTTGTTTTCTGGTAAGAATAGTCACTATTGCGCTCCCATAGTCATACACAGGGCAAATAGCACTGGCGTCTGTTCCCAGCATGTACAGTGTATTGGACTGAAGAGGATCTACTGTTCTTGTCAGTTTCCTAAGCAGAATTGAACTGGATATGGCCGTATTTGTAGGAAGCACAGTTCTTTTGTTCTGAGCAAACTCACTGTTCTGGCCATATAGGAAACACAGTAGAGTAGAAGAGTGCTCTTTTCTCAAAAGCAGAGTGGGTTTCTTGTAAGGTGAGCTAGCGTTTTTTTCCCAGTCCTAAATGGAGTTGAATCACATGCAGTTTTTGGTCCTACGAGCAAGAGTTGTTTTCTGGTAAGGAAAGTCACTATTGCACTCCCATTGCCATACACAGTGCAAATAGCACTCGAGTCTGTTCCCAGCAAGTACAGTGTATTGGACTGAAGCTGAGCTACTGTTCATGTCAATTTCCTAAGCAGAGTTGAACTAGATATGGCCCCTGTGTGTAGGAAGCACAGTTCTTTTGTTCTGAGAATGCTCACTATTCTGGCCCTATAGGAAACACAGTAGAGTAGAAGAGTGCTCTTTTCTCAAAAGCAGAGTGTGTTTTTTGTAAGGCGAGCTAGCGTTTGTTTCCCAGTCCTAAATGGAGTTGAATCACATGCAGTTTTTGGCCCTACGACCAAGAGATGTTTTCTGGTAAGGAAAGTCTCTATTGCGCTCCCATTGACATACACAGTGCAAATAGCACTCACGTCTGTTCCCAGCAAGAACAGTGTATTGGACTGAAGAGGAGCTACTGTTCTTGTCAGTTTCCAAAGCGGAGTTGAACTAGATATGGCCCGTGTGTGTAGGAATAACAGTTCTTTTGTTCTGAGCAAGCTCACTGTTCAGACCCCATAGGAAACACAGTCGAGTAGAAGAGTGCACTTTTCTCAAAAGCAGAGTGTGTTTCTTGTAAGGCGAGCTAGCGTTTGTTTCCCAGTCCTAAATGGAGTTGAATCACATGCAGTTTCTTGTCCTACGAGCAAGAGTTGTTTTCTGGTAAGAAGAGTCACTATTGCACTCCCCTTGTCATACACAGGGCAAATAGCACTGGCGTCTGTTCCCAGCATGTACAGTGTATTGGACTGAAGAGCATCTACTGTTCTTGTCAGTTTCCTAAGCAGAGTTGAACTAGATATGGACCATGTGTGTAGGAAGCACAGTTCTTTTGTTCTGCGAATGCTCACTGTTCTGGCCCTATAGGAAACACATTAGAGTAGAAGACTTCTCTTTTCTCAAAAGCAGAGTGTGTTTCTTGTAAGTCGAGCTAGCATTTGTTTCCCAGTCCTAAATGGAGTTTAATCCCATGCAGTTTCTGGTCCTACCATCAAGAGTTCTTTTCTGGTAAGAAGAGTCACTATTGTGCTCCCATTGTCATACACAAGGCAAATAGCACTCACGTCTGTTCCAAGCAAGTACAGTGTATTGGACTGAAGAGGAGCTACTGTTCATGTCAGTTTCCTAAGCAGAGTTGAACTAATTATGGCCCCTGTGTGTAGGAAGCACAGTTCTTTTGTTCTGAGCAAGCTCACTGTTCGGACACCATAGGAAACACAGTAGAGTAGAAGAGTGCTCTTTTCTCAAAAGCAGAGTGTGTTTCTTGTAAGGTGAGCTAGCGTTTGTTTCCCAATCCTAAATGGAGATGAATCACATGCAGTTTCTTGTCCTACGAGCAAGAGTTGTTTTCTGGTAAGAAGAGTCACTATTGCGCTCCCATTGTGATACATAGGGCAAATAGCACTGGCGTCTGTTCCCAGCATGTACAGTGTATTGGACAGAAGAGGATCTACTGTTCTTGTCAGTTTCCTAAGCAGACTTGAACTAGATATGGCCCGTGTGTATAGGAAGCACAGTTCTATTGTTCTGAGAATGCTCACTGTTCTGGCCCTATGGGAAACACAGTAGAGTAGAAGAGTGCTCTTTTCCAAAAAGCAGAGTGTGTTTCTTGTAAGGCGAGCTAGCGTTTATTTCCCAGTCCTAAATGGAATTGAATCACATGCAGTTTCTGGACATATGAGCATGAATTGTTTTCTGGTAAGAAGAGTCACTATTGCGCTCCCATTGTCATACACAGGGCAATTAGCACTGGCGTCTGTTCCCAGCATGTACAGGGTATTGGACTGAAGAGGATCTACTGTTCTTGTCAGTTTCCTAAGTAGAATTGAACTAGATATGGCCGTGTGCGTAGGAAGCACAGTTCTTTTGTTCTGAGCAAGCTCACTGTTCTGGCCCTATAAGAAACAAAGTAGAGTAGAAGAGTGATGGTTTCGAAAAAGCAGAGTGTCTTTCTTGTAAGACGAAATAGCGTTTGTTTCCCAGTCCTAAATGGAGTTGAATCACATGTAGTTTCTGGTCCTACGAGCAAGAGTTGTTTTCTGGTAAGGAAAGTCACTATTGTGATCCCATTGCCATACACAGTGCAAATAGCACTCGCGTCTGCTACCAGCAAGTGCAGTGTATTGGACTGAAGAAGAGCTACTGTTCTTGTCAGTTTCCTAAGCAGAGTTGAACTAGATATGGCCCATGTGTGTAGGAAATACAGTCCTTTTGTTCTGAGCAAGCTCACTGTACGGACCCCATAAGAAACACAGTAGAGTAGAAGACTGCTCTTTTCTCAAAAGCAGAGGGTCTTTCTTGTAAGGCGAGCTAGCATTTGTTTCCCAATCCTAAATGGAGATGAATCACATGCAGTTTCTTGTCCTACGAGTAAGAGATGTTTTCTGGTAAGAAGAGTCACTATTGCGCTACCATTGTCATACACAGGGCAAATAGCACTGGCGTCTGTTCCCAGCATGTACAGTGTATTGGACTGAAGAGCATCTACTGTTCTTGTCAGTTTCCTAAGCAGAGTTGAACTAGATATGGCCCGTGTGTGCTAGGAAGCACAGTTCTTTTGTTCTGAGAATGCTCACTGTTCTGGCCTTATAGGAAAGACATTAGAGTAGAAGAGTGCTCCTTTCTCAAAAGCAGAGTGTGTTTCTTGTAAGTCAAGCTAGCGTTTGTTTCCCAGTTCTAAATGGAGTTGAATCACATGCAGTTTCTGGAACAACGAGCAAGAGTTGTTTTCTGGTAAGAAGAGTCCCTATTGCGCTCCCATTGTCATAAACGGGGCAAATACCACTGGCATCTGTGTACAGATGTATTGGACTGAAGAGGATCTGCTGTTCTTGTCAGTTTCCTAAGCATAATTGAACTAGATATGGCCTGTGTGTGTAGGAAGCACAGTTCTTTTGTTCTGAGCAAACTCACTGTTCTGGCCATATAGGAAACACAGTAGAGTAGAAGAGTGCTCTTTTCTCAAAAGCAGAGTGTGTTTCTTGTAAGGTGAGCTAGCGTTTTTTTTTCCCAGTCCTAAATGGAGTTGAATCACATGCAGTTTTTGGTCCTACGAGCAAGAGTTGTTTTCTGGTAAGGAAAGTCACTATTGCACTCCCATTGCCATACACAGTGCAAATAGCACTCGCTTCTGTTCCCAGCAAGTACAGTGTATTGGACTGTATAGGAGCTACTGTTCTTGTCAGTTTCCTAAGCAGAGTTGAACTAGATATGGCCCCTGTGTGTAGGAAGCACAGTTCTTTTGTTCTGAGAATGCTCACTGTTCTGGCCCTATAGGAAACACAGTAGAGTAGAAGAGTGCTCTTTTCTCAAAAGCAGAGTGTGTTTCTTGTAAGGTGAGCTAGCGTTTTTTTTCCCAGTCCTAAATGGAGTTGAATCACATGCAGTTTTTGGTCCTACGAGCAAGAGTTGTTTTCTGGTAAGGAAAGTCACTATTGCACTCCCATTGCCATACACAGTGCAAATAGCACTCGTGTCTGTTCCCAGCAAGTACAGTGTATTGGACTGAAGCGGAGCTACTGTTCTTGTCAGTTTCCTTAGCAGAGTTGAACTAGATATGGCCCCTGTGTGTAGGAAGCACAGTTCTTTTGTTCTGAGAATGCTCACTGTTCTGGCCCTATAGGAAACACAGTAGAGTAGAAGAGTGCTCTTTTCTCAAAAGCAGAGTGTGTTTCGTGTAAGGCGAGCTAGCGATTGTTTCCCAATCCTAAATGGAGATGAATCACGTGCAGTTTCTGGTCCTACGCGCAAGAGATGTTTTCTGGTAAGAAGAGTCACTATTGCGCTCCCATTGTGATACTAGGGCAAATAGCACTGGCGTCTGTTCCCAGCATGTACAGTGTATTGGACTGAAGAGGAGCTAATGTTCATGTCAGTTTCCTAAGCAGAGTTGAACTAGATATGGCCCGTGTGTGTAGGAAGCACAGTTCTTTTGTTCTGAGAATGCTCACTGTTCGGGCACCATAGGAAACACAGTAGAGTAGAAGAGTGCTCTTTTCTCAAAAGCAGAGTGTGTTTCTTGTAAGGCGAGCTAGCGTTTGTTTCCCAGTCCTAAATGGAGTTGAATCACATGCAGTTTTTGGTCCTACGACCAAGAGATGTTTTCTGGTAAGGAAAGTCACTATTGCGCTCCCATTGCCATACACAGTGCAAATAGCACTCACGTCTGTTCCCAGCAAGAACAGTGTATTGGACTGAAGAGGAGCTACTGTTCTTGTCATTTTCCAAAGCGGATTGAACTAGATATGGCCCGTGTGTGTAGGAATAACAGTTCTTTTGTTCTGAGCAAGCTCACTGTTCAGACCCCATAGGAAACACAGTCGAGTAGAAGAGTGCACTTTTCTCAAAAGCAGAGTGTGTTTCTTGTAAGGCGAGCTAGCGTTTGTTTCCCAGTCCTAAATGGAGTTTAATCACATGCAGTTTCTTGTCCTACGAGCAAGAGTTGTTTTCTGGTAAGAAGAGTCACTATTGCGCTCCCCTTGTCATACACAGGACAAATAGCACTGGCGCCTGTTCCCAGCATGTACAGTGTATTGGACTGAAGAGGATCTACTGTTCTTGTCAGTTTCCTAAGCAGAGTTGAACTAGATATGGCCCGTGTGTTTAGGAAGCACAGTTCTTTTGTTCTGAGCAAGCTCACTCTTCGGACCCCTTGGATACAAAGTAGAGTAGAAGAGTGCTCTTTTCTCAAAAGCACAGTGTGTTTCTTGTAAGGCGAGCTAGCGTTTGTTTCCCAGTCTTAATGGAGTTGAATCACATGCAGTTTCTTGTCCTACGAGCAAGAGTAGTTTTCTGGGAAGAAGAGTCACTATTGCGTTCCCATTGTCATACAAAGGGCAAATAGCACTCACGTCTGTTCCCAGCAAGAACAGTGTATTGGACTGAAGAGGAGCTACTGTTCTTGTCAGTTTCCAAAGTGGATTGAACTAGATATGGCCCGTGTGTGTAGGAAGCACAGTTCTTTTGTTCTGCGAATGCTCACTGTTCTGGCCCTATAGGAAACACATTAGAGTAGAAGACTACTCTTTTCTCAAAAGCAGAGTGTGTTTCTTGTAAGTCGAGCTAGCGTTTGTTTCCCCGTCCTAAATGGAGTTGAATCACATGCAGTTTCTAGACATATGAGCATGAATTGTTTTCTGGTAAGAAGAGTCACTATTGCGCTCCCATTGTCATACACAGGGCAATTAGCACTGGCGTCTGTTCCCAGCATGTACAGTGTATTGGACTGAAGAGGATCTACTGTTCTTGTCAGTTTCCTAAGTAGAATTGAACTAGATATGGCCGTGTGCGTAGGAAGCACAGTTCTTTTGTTCTGAGCAAGCTCACTGTTCTGGCCCTATAAGAAACAAAGTAGAGTAGAAGAGTGATGGTTTCGAAAAAGCAGAGTGTCTTTCTTGTAAGACGAGCTAGCGTTTGTTTCCCAGTCCTAAATGGAGTTGAATCACATGCAGTTTCTGGTCCTACGAGCAAGAGTTGTTTTCTGGTAAGGAAAGTCACTTTTGCGATCCCATTGCCATACACAGTGCAAATAGCACTTGCGTCTGCTACCAGCAAGTGCTGTGTATTGGACTGAAGAAGAGCTACTGTTCTTGTCAGTTTCCTAAGCAGAGTTGAACTAGATATGGCCCATGTGTGTTGGAAATACAGTCCTTTTGTTCTGAGCAAGCTCACTGTACGGACCCCATAAGAAACACAGTAGAGTAGAAGACTGCTCTTTTCTCAAAAGCAGAGTGTCTTTCTTGTAAGGCGAGCTAGCATTTGTTTCCCAATCCTAAATGGAGATGAATCACATGCAGTTTCTTGTCCTACGAGTAAGAGATGTTTTCTGGTAAGAAGAGTCACTATTGCGCTACCATTGTCATACACAGGGCAAATAGCACTGGCGTCTGTTCCCAGCATGTACAGTGTATTGGACTGAAGAGCATCTACTGTTCTTGTCAGTTTCCTAAGCAGAGTTGAACTAGATATGGCCCGTGTGTGCTAGGAAGCACAGTTCTTTTGTTCTGAGAATGCTCACTGTTCTGGCCTTATAGGAAATACATTAGAGTAGAAGAGTGCTCCTTTCTCAAAAGCAGAGTGTGTTTCTTGTAAGTCAAGCTAGCGTTTGTTTCCCAGTTCTAAATGGAGTTGAATCACATGCAGTTTCTGGTCCTACGAGCAAGAGTTGTTTTCTGGTAAGAAGAGTCACTATTGCGCTCCCATTGTCATAAACGGGGCAAATACCACTGGCATCTGTGTACAGATGTATTG